>NC_092710.1:340509167-340668620 GCF_047496885.1 Scyliorhinus torazame | reverse complement strand
GGCCCTACATAAACTGAATTTGACGAGGTTGGTGGAGCAAATGGAGGAGGATTTTAAAAGATGGGACATGTTACCGCTCTCGCTGGCGGGTAGAGTGCAGTCGGTCAAAATGGTGGTCCTTCCGAGGTTTTTGTTTGTGTTTCAGTGCCTTCCCATCGTGATCACTAAGGCCTTTTTTAAGAGAGTAGGTAGGAGTATTATGGAGTTTGTGTGGGCGAATAAGACCCCGAGGGTAAGGAGAGGGTTCCTGGAATGCAGTAGGGACCGAGGACGGTTGGCGCTGCCAAACCTGGGGAGCTACTACTGGGCAGCAAATGTTTCGATGATCCACAAGTGCATTATGGAAGGAGAGGGGGCGGCATGGAAGAGGGTGGAGATGGCGTCCTGTAAAGGAACGAGCCTGGGGGCATTGGTGACGGCACCTGCTGCCGCTCTCGCCGACAAAGTATACCACGAGCCCGGTGGTGGCGGCAACGCTAAGGATCTGGGGCCAGTGGAGACGGCACAGGGGTGCAATTAGAGCATCGGTGTGGTCCCCGATCAGGGGTAACCATCGGTTTGTCCCGGAGAAGATGGACGGGGGTTCCAGAGCTGGCAGCGGGCGGGGATCAGAAGAATGGGGGACCTGTTCATTGACGGAACGTTTGCGAGCCTAGGGGCACTGGAGGAGAAGTATGAATTACCCCCGGGAAATGCCTGTAGATATATGCAGGCGAGGGCTTTTGTGAGGCGACAGGTGAGGGAATTCCCGTTGCTCCCGGCACAAGAAATTCAAGACAGAGTGATCTCGGGTGTATGGGTCGGGGAGGGCAAGGTGTCGGTAATACACCAGGAGATGAAAGAAGAAGGGGAAGCGCTGGTAGAAGAGTTGAAGGGTAAATGGGAGGAGGAGCTGGGGGAGGAGATCGAGGAAGGTCTGTGGGCTGATGCCCTAGGTAGGGTTAATTCCTCCTCCTCGTGTGCCAGGCTCAGCCTGATACAATTTATCAGGTGGTTCACAGAGCTCACATGACGGGGGCGAGGTTGAGCAGGTTCTTTGGGGTAGAGGACAGATGTGGAAGGTGCTCAGGGAGCCAGGCGAACCATGTCCATATGTTTTGGTCATGCCCGGCACTGGAGGGGTTCTGGAGAGGAGTGGCGGGAGCAATATCTCAGGTGGTGAAAGTCCGGGTCAAGCCAAGCTGGGGGCTCGCAATATTCGGAGTAGTGGACAAGCCGGGAGTGCAGGAGGCGAAAGAGGCCGGCATTCTGGCCTTTGCGTCCCTAGTAGCCTGGCGAAGGATCTTGCTAATGTGGAAGGAGGCGAAGCCCCCCAGCGTGGAGGCCTGGATAAACGATATGGCTGGGTTTATAAAGTTGGAGAGGATTAAGTTCGCCTTGAGAGGGTCTGCGCAGGGGTTATACAGGCGGTGGCAACCGTTCCTAGACTATCTCGCGGAGCGTTAGAGGAAGATCGGTCAGCAGCAGCAACCTGGGGAGGGCCGGGGGGGGGGGGGCGGGGACTGCCTGGGAGGGTGGATGAGCAAGTGATAACATGAAGGGTTGGGGAAACTGGCACGTATGGGAGAGAGCCAGTGTACAAAGATATGTAAATATATCATTTTGCCATGTATATATCTTGCTCTGCGCGATTTCTCGTTATTTTGTTATGGGGGGGGGTTATTGTTTGTAAGGGAGAAAAATTGTGCTAAAAAGCTTTAATAAATATATGTTTTTTTTAAATAAAAAATTAAGAGAATGTGTTAAGAATTAAGCAAAGTTGGGCAGCACGGTGGCGCAGTGGGTTAGCACTGCTGCCTCACGGAGCCAAGATCCCAGGTTCGATCCCGGCTCTGGGTCACTGTCCGTGTGGAGTTTGCACATTCTCCCCGTGTTTGCGTGGGTTTCGCCCCCACAACCTAAAAGATGTGCAAGCTTGGTGGATTGGCCACGCTAAATTGCCCCTTAATTGGAAAAAATTGATTGGGTACTCTTACATTTAAAAAAAAAAGAAATTAAGCAAAGCCTAACCAACCAGGCATTAAGAGTCACACACAGCCTTCACTTTCTTAGCAGCTCGGACACAGGTCAACGCTAGTTCTGATCTGGTCTGACATCTTTCTTCTGTTTCTTTTCTACTATCTTCTGTGAACCAATACAATTGCATGCTCGATCTTTTCAGAGAGCCCTCTGTATCCCTCTCAAACTCTGCTATGCAAGATTTCTCCTCCCATATTTGGTAAAAGAAATTGAGTTGCACCTTTCATAACACAATCAATATTCACAATTACATCAATGGTTCGTTGACACACCGTCAGTGGCTACATCCTGGACTACAATTAAGTCTTCGGAACGTAGACAATTTGCAGTGTAAGTTGTTCTTCGATAAGCCTTTGGTAACAGTTGCAATCAAAAGTATACAAACAGTAACCATTTAACTGTCTTTGCCTTTTACTGTTAGTCTGTACAATCTGCAGACAGGATTCTTGATTAGCGAGGGGATGAAAAGTTACCGGGGATAGGTGGGGAATAGGAGGGTATAATCGGATCAGCCGTGATCTTCTTGAATGGTGGAGCAGGCTCGAGGGGCCGAGTGGCCTAATCCTGTTCCTAATTCAAAAGTTTGACAGACTCCATCTGTTTTCATTTCCATCCAGCCTTACTGAATTTTTCTAACATTTTTCTATAAATGTCTAGATTCATGCTATCCCTAATGCCTAACCCAATTGATGCAACAGTTATAAAATTCAAGGAAAAAGTATATATAAAAACCCATATTTCTTACATTCAAACTGTTGAGTCTGTACCTGCTCTCCACAAGCACAACTCAGCTAGTCCCATCCCCCACCCTGTCCCGTAACCCTGCAAATTTTTTTCAGTTGAATGTTATTTATGCAAGGAGAAAATGTGGTACGTTCTTAATTTTGTTTTACAAGAGCATATTGTCTCAACTTTGTTTCTTATTAGGGCAACATGGTGGCGCAGTGGTTAGCACTGCTCACGGTGCTGAGAACCCGGGTTTGATCCCGGCCCCGGCTCGCTCTCTGTGTAGAGTTTGCACATTCTCCCTGTGTCTGTGTGGGCCTCATACCCAAAGATGTGCAGCATCGGTGGGTCGGCCACACTAAATTGCCCCTTAATTGGAAAAAAAAATTGAGTACTCTTAAGTTTATTTTTTTTTAAAGTTGTTTCTTATTTGCTGTGAAATACTCCATTCCACCTCTGCATTTCCACGCAATACACTCAGTAAAGCTGGTTCCTGCTGCTAAACCTGAAACTCACAATTTTGAACAAAGTGCTTTTTTTTATTTGTTCATGGGCTGGCCGGGCCGGCATTTATTGCCCATGAGCACTTGCCCTCATAACCTTTTTTTGTTTCAAATGGTTTATTTTTGGATGCAGTGAAGGGACAGATAAACCAGTCAGGAGGAAGAGCTGAGTCCAGGCAAGTGATTGGGATTAGGCAGTGATGTCACAGATGAGAGGGAGAAGTCTTGGGTAATGAATGAAAATATAACAGGAAAGGGAAGGCTGAGCAGAATTCACAGAATTGCTCCGACACAGAAGGTGATCCTTTGGTCCATCGTCCCTGCACCCACTCCCCAAGTGAGCAACTCACCTAGTCCCATTCCCTAGCCATCTCCCCTTAACCCTGCACATTCTTCCTTTTCAGGTAACAGTCTAGTTCCCTTCTAAATGTTTTAATTGAACCTTTCTCCACCACGCTCCCAGGCAGTGCATTCCAAATCCTAACCACTCACTGCGTAGAAAGATTTTTCCTCATATAATTTTTTGCTTTTTTACTAATTTCCTTAAATCTGTGCCCTCTCTTTCTCGATCCTTTCACGAGTGGGAACAGTTTCTCCCCAGCCACTCTGTCCAGACCCCACATGGTTACCTCGGATGGGTGAAGAAAAATATGGGCACTGATGGCAAGATATAAGGCAAGAGTGTGTGAGTGAGTAGGAGGTGATATGGAATGGCTAACACAGCGATGAGTGGAACATTTTCAAGGCATTTAGAGAGAGAGCAAAAACAGCCTTTGAATTAACTTTGAAAAACACTTGAAGTGATTTTCTATGTATGTTTGAGGGGATATTTTATGTTTAGCACACTGGGCTAAATCGCTGGCTTTGAAAGCAGACTACAGCAGGTCAGCAGCACAGTTCAATTCCTGTACCAGCCTCCCCGAACAGGCGCCGGAATGTGGCGACTAAGGGCTTTTCACAGTAACTTCATTTGAAGCCTACGTGTGACAATAAGTGATTTTCATTTCATGTATTTTTTTTTAAATTTGTAGTCTTTTGAAAGAAATTAATGCTGGCTGTGGATTGATCTGGGAGACATATTTTGAATACACACCAGTGCTACTTAACATTGGGAACCCTGCACTATAACATATGGTAAGTATATTTGTTTAAATTACTTCTTGGCATTTAAAAAGTGCTTTACCTGAACATATTGTAAATATGTAATTCTTCAAATTTTGGTTAAAGTCTGCCGTATAAATTTCAATTCTGGGAAAATGTTTCATCTGCAAGTTTTCAGAAACTGTTTAGAGCAATTTGTGGAGAAAAAATACAACAGAAAAGGCCTCTGGCAAGAACCTGTACGTACATTGTGGTGGAAGTCAGTTTATATAACTTCTTTCCATTACAAATTTAGATACTGGACTTTTGGAGTGGAAAAAAGCTGACTCAAAATGATTGAAAAATATATGCCAACAGGAAATAATATCTTCTTGGTATGGAATGCATGCAACCATCTAATTGTTTTTTTTTTAATGTTTTTATTCTCCATTTTCCCATTTTCCTTCAAAATTTACACCCCACCCACAGACAGTAAATGGTAACAAATACAAAATCAATCCCCTTAACAATACCAACGATCCCATCCTCCCACCACCCCAAACAACGGCCCACCTGTCAATATATGCATCCAATAAAACAAACCCTCCCACGGTGGAAACAAAAAACAAAGGAGAAAAAGAAAAAGGAGTCCGGGACCGCCCATGGTCACCATTAACCTATAGAGTCCACCCCCCCCCCACACACACACACACTCAATGCCATCCAACGCCTGAAAGAGCACCGTACATGAGACCCAGAAGTTGTAAACACCTCTCCAACTCCTCCCGTCCACTGCCTCTTGTAAAACTCCTCCCTCCCAACCACGGTTCCTTCCCCCCAACTTTCCACCCCAGCTAGACCACTCGGACCCTGTTCTGCCAGGCTCCGATGGCCGCAGCCCCTCCCCCCACCTCACTCCCGTTCACTGGCCGGCTTAAACCGGCCAGCGTGGAGGCCCCCACCCGGGGCCCTTTCCCCCTTGCCCAGCGCTAGGAAAGCCCAGAAATCCCCTTTTTGCACACAAACCCCGCATATCCACCTACACCCCAAAGAGCCCTCATTTCGAGTAAAAGTCCCATCACTTCCCTTGTCCAAATATATACAACATTGGCTCATTTAGCCCATACACCCGCACGCAGCGAAACAAAAAAGAAGAAAATACAGTCCTGAGGTTACATCGGCACATGGCCATTTCTCAATTTCTCAGTTCTGCCACAGTCCTTCTGCCTTCGCAAACTCCTCCGCTGCTTCCGCCGTTCCAAAATAAAAGTCCTTGAGCTTGTAAGTCACCCTCAGCTTCGCTGGATATACAATGCCGCACCGCACCTTGCTAATGTACAGTGCCCTCTTCACCCGGTTGAAGGCAGCCCGCCTCCTCGCCAGCTCCACCGTAAAGTCCTGGTATACACGGATACCAGCTCCATCCCACTGCACCACCCGCTTCTGCTTGGCCCAGCACAGGACCTTCTCCTTCGCACTGTACCTCCGGAAGCACAGAGTCACTACCCTTGGCGGCTCGCTCGCCTTTGGTACAGGCCTCCACGACCGGTGAGCCCGATCCAGCTCCTATCGGGGGGGATCCTCCCCCTCCCCTAATAGTTTCGCCAGCATCGCGGCAAAATACTCAGTCGGCCTCGGTCCTTCAACTCCTTCGGGCAGCCCCACAATCCTCAAATTCTGTCGCCTGGATCTGTTTTTCAGGTCTCCCATTTTTCCTCGCAGATCCTTGTTAATCTCCATCACCTTCCGCATCTCCTTCGCCATCGAGGTAAGTTGATCACCGTGTTGCAATAATGTCTCCTCCACTTCCTTCAGCGCCTCCCCTTGCTCCCGCACCTCCACTACTGCGCTCGCCACCGCCATCGTCACCGGGAAAATCGCCTCCTCCACCAACACACTCAAAACCTCCCTCATTGTCTCCATGTATTTTGTAAACTGCCTTTCGAATTCCGCAGCCATCACCTTAGTTATTTCATCAGCCGTAAGCAATGCGGCCTCCCCTGGTGCTCCAGCCTCCATTTTCCTTGGTGACCTTTCCACTTCCCGACGGACCTTCAGCTGTTTTTTTTACGGCCGTTTTTTTGCTCGACATTCTTCTTTACTGTGCCTTCACTGTGCCTCCTCTGCGCCTTCTCCCTGCTTTTGCCGCCTCCGTGGACCCTGGGACCGGGCTTAAAGCCCCAAAAATGCCGTTCCCGAATGGGAGCCCTCCATTGTGCGGCTGCCTCCCGCCCGCCGTCCAACCATCTCATTGTTAAACAATACTGCGCTGTGATGTTCTATGTTCTATATATTCATCAGTGGAATTTACAAATGAAAGGAATTAATGATTCAGTACAGAGCCATGGTCAGACCCCATCTGGTAAACCACGTTCAGTCCCAGGCACCACATCTCACTTGGTGGACCAAACAGTCACCTTCTGGGTCGTAACAATTCTGTGATATATTCCTTGCAGATTCACCAGAATATTTAAACTATGAGGGCAGGTCCATAATCTTGCATTGTCTTAAGTAGAGAAGATTGAAGAGTGATCTGATAAAACTGTTTAACTGATAAAATGATTGGGTACGGTAGATCAGTGTTTTTCAAACTTTTTTTCCCGGGACCCACTTTTACCAACTGGCTAACCTTCACGACCAATGTCGGTTGACTTTCGCAACCCAGGCCAGCCTTACTTTGTGACCTACACGTGACGAGCTTCATGGCCCACCATTATTTCTTACCTTTAATACAACAGGTGAGCCTGCTTGACCTTCACAACGTCACTTGCTTCGTCATTCAATGTTACATTTCTGCCAAGGACTTCAGCTGACGAGTTAAGTTCTGCTGCATCCTTTGAAAAAAATCAACAGATTTGGCCTCAAACACGTCATGCCTTTGATGTTTTGAGGGTTTCAAACTTTCATTTACGAGTACCTCCCTACATATAACACACATGGACTTTGCATCTTGATTTTCATTGGCACAATTAAGAAAGCCACACCTCAATAAATTATTTTTAGACTGCTTTGTACCCGACTTCAGATTTTTCTTTGGGTGTTCACTAGAAGCCCACGAGCTGTGCATACAGCTCACACCAGCACTACTTTGTCCATCCCTGGAATCCCCTGAGAAACTCTCTCCAGCAGATTGCAAGATCCTGGCCTGTTTGACTCTGGCCCTCTCTTCCTTATTACAAAATGACCCATCTTCAGTTTTTCACACAGTCCTGTTGCTTGGTTGCTGGCAGCTACAAATGGAGGAATATCTCTTTCATGATTTTGTGCTCAAATCACGGATGTACAGGGTGCGTAATGTCAGTGTAGGTGCCGTGCTCATGACTTGCTCTCTGTCACCGCTTCTGACGGGAAGACTCCGGGCGGGATTCAACCCCCCACGCCGGGTGGGAGAATCGCCGGGGCACCGCGTGAATCATGCCACGCTGCCCCGACCCCCGCACGCAATTCTCCCCCCCCCCCTTCTGAGTTTCAAAATCCCTGCATTAGATTATAGATCGAGTTATATTAATCGAGTTCCTTTCGTGAGAGAATCATAAATAACGTGACAGTCTTAAAATTACGGCAGGACATCAGAAAGAATGTAATTAGTAAAAATCTGTAATTCTCTTCTCCGCATAAGGCTGTGGGTGGGACAATATGATCTTTTAAGACTGATAACAAAATACTTTTTTTTAGTGCAGGATATCAAGGGATATGGCGATAAGGTTATGGAGTTGAGGTTAGAATAATCCATAAGCAAGTTCATGTGGCTCAATGGCCTACTCCTGTTTCTATGGGCACAATTCTCCAGAAACATTTCTAAGTGTGGTAGTAAGTGGAAATTGCCGCGAACGTCCCGACGCTCGGCTCAGGGAGGCCAGCAACTCAATTCAATATTAATTGATCCACTTAACGAGGCCTCACGGGCTTCTCGCCGCAAATGAAGGCTCGCCAGCTGATTTGCCGGGACCGCACTCGCCAGCCCCCCCCGCCAACAAGGTCGAGCAGCACTTGCTTTGCCAAACCCAGACAGCTCGCCCAGGAGACCGGCCCCAAGATTCGGGGATGCTGACCTGGGGAGGATGCTAGACACCAGGAGGGATGTCCTGTTCCCCTGAGGGCCCCGGAGAGTCAGCCACAGGGCAGCCAGTGCTGCCTGGGATGAGATGGCGACAGCTGTGAACTCGGGGAGTGTGACCCGGAGGACTATCCTCCAGTGCAGGAAGAAGGTTAACGACTTACACCGTGCAGCACGAGTGAGGAGATGCCAACGACCTGCAACCCCCCCCCTCAAGGGAGCAACCACCCCCCAACTCCCCATGCAACCCCCAACCCTTCCTCTACCCATCTCCCGTTCAACCCCACCTCCAACCCTCCTTCCACACCCTCCTCCCCCGCCACTGTGAACCATGCAAGTGGCTAACAATGCCCCCTGTGTGTCCCCTCAGGAAAAGCTCTCCCATAATCGCGGGAGAGGGCCCAGACTGGCGGAGGGGTGCCAGACTTAAGAATCCTCACCTCCTTCGAGGAGCGGGCCTGGAGGTGACTGGGGTGGCCGAGGACAGATCAGTCACCCACGCAGAGGCTGGCGAATGCCACAGAGGTGACGAACCGCCGGGCTCCACCCAGAGGATCTGTCAAACATGAGTAGTGATTGCCGTACTGACTAATCCATCCTTCCCACTGAGCACATGTCCATTCTCCCGCAGGTTCCCCCAGCCGGCGGCGCCGGCGCACCCAGGCAGCCCCCTCCCCTGACTCCCAGGAGACCACCTCGGAGGAGAGCTCCATGGATGCCACCGTTATAATCGTGGCACAGCTGTCATCTCCATCCTTCACCAGCGCCGATACACACAGCTCCGTGGGACATGTTCGTGGTCAGGCTCCTGGGGCACAATCTGGTGAGCACCACACTGCTGATGATGCACATCAGGTGGAGGCAGGAACCCCCAGGCGAGACAACAGTCAGAGGTCTGCTGGGTCCCAGCCTGATGCTGAGCCTCTGGAACAGAGGTACTCGGAGCTGATTGAGACTCTAGGGAGCAGCCGGGACATCCAGAGGGAGGTGTCAGTGTCACTTCAGGAGGTCCATAGCCGATTGAAGGAGTCTCAGAGGCTACGGGCGCAGCAGATGGCGCCGGCAATGCGGGGCACCAAGGCATTGTGCCACTGGTAGGGTGGCGACCGCAGTGGAAAGCCTGGTGCACAACGTCAGCACCATGAATGAAGGTGTCTAAGGCGTCATGCAGTTGGTGACGGCCATGGCTGAGGGTCTCGGCAGAATGTCTGCCTCACAGGGCGATGAGACCCAGGCTGACCTTGATGGGGTTCTGCGGGACATGTCCCGCTCTCAGATGGGAATGGCCGAGGCGCTGCGGAGCTCATCCCAGTCGCAGGTGCGCATTGCCGAGGCGCTGCAGAGCATGTTCCCGTCACTGAGAAACATCGCCAAGGGCATCAACACAATGGTGCGGACCATGGGAAACCGCCAGGGCTGGCAGAGCCAGATGATGCAAGGGCAGCCAGAGCTCGTACCAGCTGCCCCTCCATCCCAGGGCCCTATGGGCACTGACTGTGTGCCAACCCGGACCTGTGCCATGGAATGGCGACGGTGGCTATCAGCTCCCCCGAGTTCCACCACTCTGATGAGGCTGCATCTCAAAGTCAGCAGACGGGACAACGCAGCACGGCTTTGTATGTGCCGCCGACAAGTGAGCTGGAGCCCTCCAGTCCCTGAAGACACCCATCGAAGGCCATGGGACAAGGTAGGCAGCTGGCTGCCTCCATCTCAGATGTGCATCCTGGGGAAACACCTAAATGTAGTGGTAGAGCACGTGGGGCCAATCACGTTGAGGATCACTGAGGGCACTGGGGGGTTGGGGGGACCACCCCCCCCTCCCCCCCCCCCCCCTCCCTCCCTCCCTGTGGTGCTCACCCATCCTCCAGCCATGGACATGTCCCTGGAGCTGTGTCCCGTCCCGAAGTGTTCAGGCACAGTGTACAGGCATCAAGGTGTGATTGAGATGCTAAGTAATGCTACATGGCCCGCCCACCCACGGGAATCCACTTGGGCTGTGTGATGCGCTCACTTAACCACGATTGCCAATAGCCTTCAGCTGCAAGGCCAGAGGCCTCAGCAGTCAGTGAGAGTCATGGATGGTCATTATGGGAGTTATGGGGCAGATGGGCAGGGACAAGGGTTGCCCTCGAATGGGTACACACAATCCATGGGTTGGCGTGGTGATACCACAAGCAGTTGCCCGCCAGTTGGCCCCCGCAACGCCCGCCCGCCCCTGCAGAGGATCCCCCACTCTCAGCCGAGCATAACAAGGCCGGAGAATCGCGCCCTATGTTCCTAATTTATTTCTTCTGATAATCTATGGTGGTAGTTGTGTCTTATCTGACTGAGAGATGAGTGGAATTTTCCATATCAATTATATCTCAGGCAAGAGCATCTGCCAGGAGAATTTCAATTTCGGAGTTGTAAGCTCCATACTCACAAACAGATGCAACATCACAGCTGCTCGTCCTTTATTTTCAGATAGTGTCATAACCAAATCATTGTACAGCATGAAAGAGATTGGTGTTGGGTACACTGGGTTAAAATGGCCTAGTTCTGTATCGAAGGAATTCATCAAATCATTAAAGTAGAACACACAGTGAATTATCAAGAGAGGAGAACATTTTCAAAATGAAATAGAAAGATTAATCATATGAACTGAACCACAGCAGATTCAGTTTAACAAAGGGAGGTGTAAGAATGGCAAGTGGAATCTAAAAGCAGCTGTGCGTATGAGTGGATGAACAGAGGAGCCTATGTATGTAAATAATTGAAAGCTGATTCACTGATGCAGCACCCTACAAAAGAGCTAATGGATGTGCATTCAATCTTAAGAAGCATAGTCAGTAACTACAGGGCAAGTGATGGCCAAAGATATTTCAAGCTACAGTCAAAGAACATAATAGATCTAAAAGTAATACTACTGGCTATTACCATTTTTCTATGAAGTATTCTATGGCTAGTCCAGTTCGGTTTCTGCTCAATGGTAACCCTCAGTATGTTGATAGTGGGGGATTCCGTGATGGTAATGCTATTGTATAAGGATGGTTTTCACCTGAACCAAAATTGGACCAGTGTTCTTTTTTTTTTTTTTAATTTTTTTATTAAAGGTTTTCATAAAATATCAATAACAAAATGAGAAAGAAAAAAGAACCCAACAGGGTTAAGTACAAAACACAATCTAAAAAAGCAACCCCCCAAACCCCTCCCCCCCGTACATAAATAATAAATTAACATTAACACCCCGACTTAAGACAACAGGTGTATACACCCCCTCAGACCCTCCAGTGTAAATAACATAAACAAAAATAAAGTAAACCACCCCCCCCCCCCCCCCCCCCCCCCGCAAGCTGCTGCTGCCATTGACCAATGTCTATCGTTCTGCCAGAAAGTCTAAGAACAGTTGCCACCGCCTAAAGAACCCTTGTACCGACCCTCTCAAGGCGAATTTCACCCTCACAATTTAATGAACCCTGCCATATCGCTGATCCAGGATTCCACGCTTGGGGGCCTTGCATCTTTCCACTGAAGGAGAATCCTTCGCCGGGCTACCAGGGATGCAAAGGCCAGAATTCCGGCCTCTTTCGCCTCCTGCAGTCCCGGCTCATCTGCCACCCCAAATATTGCGAGCCCCCAGCCCGGTCTGACCCTGGATCCTACCACCCTCGACACCATCCTCGCTTCGCCCTTCCAAAATTCCTCCAGCGCTGGGCATGCCCAGAACATATGGGTGTGATTTGCTGGGCTCCCTGAGCACCTAACACACCTGTCCTCACCCCCAAAGAACCGGCTCATCCTTGTCCCGGTCATGTGTGCCCTGTGCAGCACCGTAAACTGTATGAGGCTGAGCCTCGCGCATGAAGAGGAAGAATTCACCCTCCCTAGGGTATCTGCCCACGTCCCCTCTTCGATCTCCTCTCCCAACTCCTCCTCCCACTTACCTTTCAACTCCACCACTGAGGCCTCCTCCTCCTCCTGCATCACCTGGTAAGTTTCCAAGATCTTCCCCACTCCCACCCACCCCCCCGAGAGCACCCTGTCCTGTACTGTGTGTGGCATTAGCCGCGGGAATTCCAACACCTGCCGTCTGGCAAACGCCCTTACCTGTAAGTACCAGAAGGTGTTCCTCGGGGGTAGCCCGTACTTCTCCTCCAGCTCACCCAAGCTCGCGAACTTCCCGTCCACAAACAGGTCCCCCAACTTTCGTATCCCTGCCCTGTGCCACCCTGAAAACCCTCCACCTGTTCTTCCTGGGGCGAACCGGTGGTTTCCCCGTAATGGGGTCCACGCCGAGGCCCCAACTTCCCCCCTAAGCCGCCTCCACTGCCCCCAAATTTTGAGGGCCGCCACCACCACCGGGCTCGTGGTATACCTCCTTGCCAGCGCCCCCAGACTCGTACCCACACAGGACGCCGTCTCCAGCCTCTTCCATGCAGCCCCCTCCCCCTCCATCACCCACTTGCGCACCATCGTCGCATTGGCGGCCCAGTAGTACCCACAGAGGTTGGGCAGTGCCAGCCCCCCCCATATCTCTACTCCGCTCCAGGAACACCCTTCTCACTCTCGGAGTCCCTCGTGCCCACACAAACCCCATTATACTCCTGTTAACCCGCCTGAAAAAAGCCTTCGGGATAAACACGGAGAGGCACTGGAACAGGAACAAAAACCTTGGGAGCACCGTCATTTTGATTGACTGCACCTACCCGCCAAGGACAGCGGCAACACGTCCCACCTCTTGAACTTCTCCTCCATTTGCTCCACCAGCCTTGTAAAGTTAAGCCTATGCAGGGCCCCCCAGCTCCTGGCCACCTGGACCCCCAAATATCTGAAGCTCCTCTCCGCCCTTTTTAGTGGGAGCTCGCCAATCCCCCTCTCCTGGTCCCCTAGCTGAACTACAAACAGCTCGCTCTTCCCCATATTGAGCTTGTACCCCGAAAAGTCCCCGAATTCCCTAAGGATCCTCATTGCCTCTGGCATTCCTCCCACCGGGTCCGCCACATACAGCAGCAGGTCGTCCGCATAAAGCGACACCCTATGCTCCTCCCCACCCCGCACCAACCCACTCCAGTTCATCGACTCTCTCAGTGCCATAGCCAGGGGTTCAATCGCCAGTGCGACGAGCAGGGGGGACAGGGGACACCCCTGTCTCGTCCCACGGTGCAACCGAAAGTACTCGGACCTCCTCCTATTTGTGGCCACACTCGCCATTGGGACCTCATACAACAGCCTAACCCACCTGACAAACCCCTCCCCAAACCCGAACCTCTTCAGCACCTCCCACAGGTACCCCCACTCTACCCTATCGAAGGCTTTCTCAGCGTCCATCGCCACCACTATCTCCGCCTATTCCTCCCTCGCCGGCATCATGATAACGTTCAAAAGCCTCCGCAAATTCGCGTTCAACTGTCTCCCCTCCACAAACCCCGTCTGGTCTTCATGGATGATCTGTGGCACACAATCCGCTAAGACTTTCGTCAGCACCTTGGCATCTACATTTAGCAAGGAAATCGGTCTGTAAGACCCACATTGCAGGGGATCCTTGTCCCACTTCAGGATCAAGGAGATCAGTGCCGGGACATCGTCGGGGGTAAAGCCCCCCCCTCCCTTGCCTCCTTAAAGGTCCTAATTAACAGCGGGCCCAACAGGTCCATATATTTTTTATAGAACTCAACCGGGAAACCGTCCGGCCCCGGTGCCTTCCCCGCCTGCATGCTTCCTATCCCTTTGATCAGCTCCTCCAGCCCAATCAAGGCCACCAGTCCCGCCACCAGTCCCTCTTCCACCTTTGGAAACCTCAATTGGTCCAGGAAACGCCATCCCTCCCTCCTCCAGTGGGGGCTCGGATCGGTACAATTCCTTGTAGAGGTCCCTGAAGACCCCATTGATGCCAGCTCCACTCCGCACCATATTCCCTCCCCTGTCCTTAACTCTCCCGATCTCCCTAGCTGCGTCCCGCTTCCGAAGCTGATGCGCCAGCATCCGGCTTGCCTTTTCCCCATACTCGTAGACCGCCCACCTGGGCCTTCCTCCACTGCACCTCCACCTTCCTGGTGGTCACCAGGTTGAATTCGGCCTGGAGGCTGCGCCTCTTCCTCAACAATCCTTCCTCAGGCTCTTCCGCATACCTCCTGTCTACCCTCACCATCTCCCCCACCAGCCTCTCCCTCTCTCTCCGCTCCTTGTGGGCCCTAATGGAGATCAGCTCTCCCCTCACCACCGCCATCAGTGCCTCCCATACCATCCCCACTCGGACCTCCCCGTTGTCGTTGGTCTCCAAGTACCTCTCTATACTTCCTCGGACACGCTCGCTCACCTCCTCGTCCGCCAGCAGCCCCACCTCCAAGCACCACAGCGGGCACTGGTCCCTCTCCTCCCCTATCTCCAAGTCCACCCAATGCGGGGCGTGGTCCGAAATGGCTATTGCCGAATACTCGGTATCCTCTACTCTCGCTATCAGCGCCCTACTCAAAATGAAAAAGTCGATTCGAGAATAAGCCTTATGGACATGTGAGAAGAATGAAAATTCCCTAGCCCCCGGCCTTGCAAATCTCCAAGGATCCACCCCTCCCATTTGGTCCATAAATCCCCTCAACACTCTAGCCGCCGCCGGCTTCCTACCCGTCCTAGACCTGGAGCGATCCAGTGCCGGATCCAACGCCGTGTTAAAGTCTCCCCCCATTATCAGGCCCCCCACTTCCAAGTCTGATTTCCGACCCAACATACGCCGCATAAAACCCGCATCGTCCCAGTTCAGAGCATACACATTGACCAGTACCACCCTCTCTCCCTGCAACTTACCACTTACCATTATGTACCTACCGCCATTATCTGCCACAATGCTCGACGCCTCGAATGACACCTTCTTTCCCACCAAGATCGCCACCACTCGATTTTTGGCATCTAGCCCCGAGTGAAACACCTGACCTACCCACCCTTTCCTCAGTCTTACCTGGTCTGCCACCTTCAGGTGTGTCTCCTGGAGCATAACCACATCCGCCTTGAGCTCCTTCAGGTGCGTGAAAACGCGGGCCCGCTTAACCGGCCCATTCAGTCCCCTTACATTCCAGGTTATCAGCCGGATCAGGGGGCTACCTGCCCCCCTCCCCCGCCGACTAGCCATGACACCTCCTCGGCCAGCCACGCGCCCGCACCCCACACCCGGCCCATTCCCCACAGCGGCATACCCACGTCTCGACCCCCCCACTCGTTCCAGCTCCTCCTTGACCTTAGCAGCAACAAAGGCCCACACCTACTCCGGAGACTCAAAATAATGGTGCCGGTCCTTGTAGGTAACCCACAGTCGCGCCGGATGCAACATGCCAAACTTCACCCCCTTCCTGTGCAGCACCGCCTTCGCTCGATTGTACCCGGCCCTCCTCTTTGCCACCTCCGCACTCCAGTTCGGATATATCCGAACCTCCGCATTCTCCCACCTGCTGCTCCTCTGCTTCTTGGCCCACCTGAGCACACACTCCCGATCGACGAACCGATGGAACCGCACCAGCACCGCCCGCGGAGGCTCGTTAGCCTTGGGCCTCCTCGCCAGCACTCTATGGGCTCCTTCCAGCTCCAGGGGTCCCTGGAAGGACCCCGCTCCCATCAGCGAGTTCAACATGGTGACCACATAGGCCCCCACGTCCGGCCCCTCCAGCCCCTCCGGGAGGTCCAGAATCCGCAGATTCTTCCGCCTCGACCGATTCTCCATCTCCTCGAACTGCTCCTGCCATTTCTTGTGGAGCGCCTCGTGCGCCTACACCTTTACCGCCAGGCCTAAGATCTTGTCCTCATTGTCAGAGATCTTTTGTCGAGCCTCTCGGATCGCCACACCCTGGGCCGTCTGTGTCTCCAGCAGCTTATCAATAGAAGCCTTCATCGGCTCCAGCAGGTCCATTTTAATCTCTCTGAGGCAGACCTGGATACCCTCCTGTTGCTCCTCCGCCCACTGCCTCCACGCTGCCTGGTCTCCGCCCGCCGCCATTTTGTCCTTCTTCTCTCCCTTCTTCTGGTCCACCACCACCTTTTTTGTCGCCCCGCTCCTAGTTAAAGCCATATACTGACGGGGAGCTATTATTAACTCCTTCCCACACCGGGAAACGTCGAAAAGGTGCCCTTCGGGGCCCTGAAAAAGAGCCCAAAAGTCTGTTTTTGCGGGAGCCGCCGAATGTGCGACTTAGCTCCGCATAGCCGCAACCGGAAGTCTCGAGAGGGAATCCTTTTGGCAGTGTTCGCCTCACCAATCTGCCCCAAAAAGTCTGTGGAAACTCCTGAAAAAGGTCTGAGAGTCCGTCCCAGACGGGAGCTGCCGAATGCGCGACCTACTCCTCCATGGCCGCCACCGGAAGCCTCGTTCCCGCTTTTTCAGTTGCCTTGGTAGATCTTTTCACAGTTGTTCCCTCTGCTGCTAGAATTCACCTTTAATAAAGGCCCACAAATCAGCGTGCAGCTTTAAGCTTGCCCTTCCCCCGCCTGCATGCTGGAAGAGGCTCTGTTTATCCTGCAGTTACAGCCAAATCTTTTACTGTTTCTGCCGGGTCTGGTAACCAAGAGACATACCATTCCTGGGGGACAGTGTCAGAGGAATGTTGCAGTCTTCTTCCCACACTGGGAAATGTCAAACAAATGTCGTGGGGGCCCTGTAAAGAGCCCAAAAGTCCGTTCCAAGCGGGAGCTACCGAACATGCGACCTAGCTCTGCATAGCTGCACCCGGAAGTCGGACCAGTGTTCTTTCAGGGAAGTTTGCTAGGGCAGCACGGTAGCACAAGTGGATAGCACTGTGGATTCACAGCACCAGGGTCCCAGGTTCGATTCCCCACTGGGTCACTGTCTGTGTGGAGTCTGCACGTTCTCCCTGTGTCTGCGTGGGTTTGCTCCGGTTTCCTCCCACAAGTCCCGAAAGACGTGCTGTTAGGTCATTTGAACATTCTGAATTCTCCCTCTGTGTACCCGAACAGGTGCTGGAATGTGGGGACTAAGGATTTTCACAGTAACTACATTGCAGCATTAATGCAAGCCTACTTGTGACAATAAAGATTATTATTATTATTTGCAGGACATTTCTATGCCAATGTTTGACTTGGTGCCATGAGACTTCATGGGGTCAACTGTCAAGCGTAAATTTGCTGCTGTTTATGATGTTGAAGTAGTTTGGGTTATTCATGACGCCTTCTCAACCTTGCAACTCACTTCAGGTGATATCAGCAGCAGTCAACTCTCCCCACAAAGTGAAAAGCAGCCTGCTGGGAGCGAAGTATGGGCTGGACCAGGGGGAAATATTTAGATACATGCAGGTTCAAGACTTTGCCAGAAAGGAGATACAGAACTTGCCAGCAGAGCCGGCTTCCACATTGCTGGAGGAGGTGCTGACGACAGGGAGACTGGAGAAGGGGGTAGTATCGGCGGTTTACGGGGCTAATTTGGAGGAGGAGAAGGCGCCGCTAGAAGGGATGAAGGCAAAGTGGAAGGAAGAGTTGGAAGAGGGTATGGAAGAGGGATTCTGGTGTGAGGTGCTCCGGAGGGTGAACGCCTCCACCTCGTGTGCGAGGTTGGCCCTGATACAGCTGAAGGTGGTGTATAGAGCACACCTTACAAGGGTGAGGATGAGCCGGCTCTTTGAGGGGATAGAAGATGTGTGTGAAAGGGTGGGCCTGCAAACCACATATGTTTTGGTCCTGTCCAAAGCTGGAGGATTACTGGATGGAGGTGTTTAAGGTAATCATAAAGTGGTGCACTTGAAACTGGACCCGGGCCCTCGGGAGGCCTTGGGCGATTCTCCGCTCCCGCACCGGTTGGGAGAATCGCCTGGGTCGCCAGATTTTCCCGCGATGCCGGTCCGACGCCCTCCCGCGATTCTCCCAAGCAGCGAGAACGGCCCCGTCGAGTTCCGTGCGGCGCAGGCCGGAGAATCGCCCGAGACACCCAAAATGGCGATTCTCCGGCACCCCTGCTATCCTCAGGCCCGGATGGGCCGAGCGGCCAGCCCAAAACGGCGGGTTCCCCCCGGCGCCGTCCACACCTGGTCGCTGCCGGCGGGAACAGCGCGGGAACGCTGGGTGGGCGGCCTGCGGGGGGGGGGATCATGCACCGGCGGGGGGGGGGCACAAATGGGATGTGGCCCGCGATCGGTGCCCACCGTTCGTCGGGCCGTCCTCTCTGAAGGAGGACCTCCTTTCTTCCGCAGCCCCGCAAGATCCGTCTGACATCTTCTTGCGGGGCGGACTCGGAGAGGACGGCAACCATGCATGCGCGGGTTGGCGCCAGCCAACCCACGCATGTGCGGGTGACGCCAGTTATGCGGCGCCGGCCGCGTCATGTATGCGGCGCCGCCTTTACGCGGTGCCAAGTCCTGGCGCGTGTAAATGACGCGCCGCCGCTCCTAGCCCATTATCGGGCCCTGAATCGGTCGGGATAGGGGCCGTTTTGCGCCGCCGTGAACCTCGCCGGCGTTCACGACACCGCAAACACTCTGCCTCCAATTCGGAGAATCCCACCCCATATTCGGGGTGTCGGATCAGCCACGGGCGCGGAGGCAGATGTTGCAGCCTTCGCCTCGTTAATCGCCCGAAGGTGGATCCTGTTAGGATGGAGATCAACCTCTCCACGCTGTGCCCTGGCGTGGTGGGGGGACCTGCTGGAATTCTTGATGCTTGAAAAGGTCAAATTTGAAATGAGGGGAAGGATGGAGGGGTTCCACAATTCATGGGCGTTATTCATTATGCACTTTTGAGAATTGGATCACATCGAACACTAGCGGGGGGCCTGGGAGTGTTGGGGTGAGAGGGACTGCATGTGTTAGTGATGACTATGGGTGATTCCTGATTCCTTTTTGTCATTTGTTTATGTTAACATGCGGGCTAATGTTTGGGGGAAGGATGGGATCACTGTTATTGATATGGGGATTGACATTACGTCAGTTACTGATTATTGTTTATTGGTGGGTGTAAATTTGGGAGAAAATGTGAAAAAGGAGGATAAAAAAAATGTTTTTTAAAGTAGAAAGCAGCCTATGGTCATGTGGGACTATGGCGGCTTTTACTTCAGGAAGAGGCGGGGCCTGATCCGGACAGACATATGAGCACAGTTAATGTTCAAATATAATGTGTATTATTAAAAAAAACTTTTATACAGTTGTATTGGGTGTGAAATGAATGATTTTCCTTCTGAAGCCTTTTGTTCTTTTCGCCTGATTGGAGCCGCTTCCATTGTTCCGATTGAGAACGAAAGGGGGCGAGAGAGACAAAAGAGAGAAGCGGCCATCTTGCCATGGAGTCATTCAAATGAGGCAATTTCCGCTCTCTGCTTCCTCTTTGTCTGTTTGTGTGGAGTGAGCGGCGCCATTCTCCACTCCTGCAGCTTCACACACTCAAGTGCGCAGCAAACCCGCCACCATGACTGAAGAAGGAAAGTTGTTCGTCGGCGGCCTCAGCTTCGACACCGACGAGCAGGGCCTGGAAGATGTTTTCTCCAAGTACGGGCAGATCGCTGAGGTGAGAGTGATTAAAGACAAAGACACCATGACGTCCCGCGGTTTCGGCTTCATCACTTTCGAGAACCCCGACGACGCCAAGGACGCGCTGCAGGCGATGAACGGAAAATCCCTGGACGGGCGGCAGATCCGGGTGGGCCACGCCGAGAAAAAGTCGAGCCGCAGCGGCGGCGGCGGCTACGGAGGAAGCCGGGGCGGCGGCGGCTATGGCGGCTACGGCGGCGGCAGCTACGGCAGCGGCGGCTACAGCGGCAGCAGGAGAGGAGGCGGCGGCTGGGATAGGGACAGGAGCAGCGGAAACCGGTACGATTCGGGAGACCGGGACAGCTACTCGGGTGGGTACAAGAGCCAAGGTGGATACTACGGCGGCGGTGGTGGTGGTGGGAGTTATGGAAGCCGCTCGTACAGGGACTATGACTAATCAAATGTAGAGAAGCATTTCTGCCAGATTCAGGATCAACCTCCCACCTTGTTCACAAAATGGCTCTTGGAACCGCAGAAAGCAGTATCTGATGAAATTTGATTTGCCTGTTATGTTAAAATGCTAGAAAACCATTTTCACCATTGTCATGATTAATCTTGTTACCTGTTGTTTAGTCTGGAGTACTGCCTTATGTCGGGGCTTTCGACTCAATCTCAAATACCATGTTTTCTATATTCTTTTAAAAATAAGACCGTTGGTCATTTGGACGTTATCCTGGCGACTTAAATCGCCAGAGTCTCCTTTTGTCAGCTCCTTTTGGAATTTGTCGAAATCGTTTTGCTTTCTGGTGAGATTTTTCCACAATTCCATGCGGTGCAAAGAATGAAAGAGCGGAAAAGCTTCACTCTCTGTCTGGCTGCTCCTTGTACAAAATCTGATCTTTGGAAACGCGGATTGCCATTCTTAACATGACTGGTCTCCCAGAATACCGGCACTCGAGTTATTTTTGTTTTAATCGACCGATTTTCGTTCAATCTGTTAGTCCGGTTCTTGTCTCAATTACCTCGTTATGAGGAAATTTTTTTAAAGCAAACATTATGCTTGGTGGCTTTTAATGCATTTGAACATCTTCACGAAAGTGGCCAGTTATTTTTTGTGGGGTGGGGAACTTTGTCTCTGAATGTTGCCACCATGTGCTCGAGTGGCGTGAGCCATTTTCCTTGCCACTGAAAAGTAATGAGAGATCCGCCTGCACAACACCCTTTTCATGTAGCTTGTTGGAAGACTCGGAGCAAACTGATCGTGGTCTTTTGTTTTAAAACCGATTTATTGAAAACTGTAATTAAAAAGTCAATTGCTATTTGTTGTACTTTCATCAGCTGGCACAGCCCTTTGGACAAGCGTTGCCACTGGGAAACCAATCTTTTGTCAGTGGATGTATCTGAATAAAATGCAGCTTCAGGAACACTCGTGACTTGTCTTTGTTATAAATCATTCAACTTGCTTCCAAGGAAATGAATCTGGAGATGTCCTTTTATTCCAAACTTGCTTCCACCATTATTTGATTTCTCAAATTGTCAATACGGTGTTTGAAGATCATGCTCGTGGAAAGTGCCAGGACCGAGGTAAAATGTTGGATGTTTAGTTAAGATAAATCTTATTTTTTAAACAAATTTTTAAAACCATGTGTACATGAATGGATTTTATCCTTGCTCAGGTATTTACGGGTAGCTCCCAGTACCTAATTGGCTGTGATTCATGTGAGCATAGGCGGTGTGCGTCTGCAATCTATTGTGTTGTAGGCTTAGCCAAAGCCACACCTTGCTGTCGACGTTTGTAATAAACCCGGATTCTTACCAGAGAAAAGCATAAGTACATTTTGTAATTATGGTTAACCCATGAAGAGAACTGCATTTCTTGTACTCTTTCTGTATGTAGAAATTACTTCCTTGTGGACTATTAGCAGCTCAGTGGTTAGCACTGCTGCCTCAGCGCCAGGAACCCGGGTTTGGTTCCAGCCTTTGGTGACCATGTGCCGTTTGCATGCTCTCCACGTGTCTGCGGTTTCCTCTTCTGTCCAAAGATCTGCAGATTAGGTGGGTTGCCCCTTATTGTCAGAAGTTATGGGGAGCAGGATAGGTAGAGTTTGGATGTCTGTTAGACTCCTGCACTGTAGGGGTTCTGTTAATTCAATCTTGATATAGTTCACTTCATTTGCTGATGAGACCGCATATGAACGGGCATAGGTAATTTAGCGATCGGCCTGCTATTCATTTGGAATTATGACTGATCTCTTGTATAATTGAAATGAAAATCACTTATTGTCACAAGTAGGCTTCAAATGAAGTTACTGTGAAAAGCCCCTAGTCACCACATTCTGGTGCCTGTTCAGGGATCTGGTACAGGAATTGAAACGTGCTGGCCTGCCCTGGTCTGCTTTCAAAGCCAGCGATGTTAGCCCTGTGCTAAACCAGCCCCATTTTAATTTAACCCCCACATCTAATTCCCAGTCCTTAACTGGCTGCCCAGAAAGATTGTGGAAGTGAATGAAAGCCCACCCTGCCAAAGCCCACACCTCCATCCTGTGCCTGTAATCCCATTTAGCCTTTGTGGATGGCAATCAGATGGGCGCTTAAGGGAAATTGCTGACTTGGAAATATATCGCAGTTCCTGGGGCGACATCCTGGAACTCCTAGAACTTAGTGTTGAATTTACATTCGGCCCATCGAGTCTGCATCGGCCCTTGGAAAGAGCCCACACCTCCATCCTATACCAGTAACCCCACTTAACCTTTGTGGACACTAAGGGCAATTTAGCATAGCCAATCCACCTAACCCGCACAGCTTTGGACTGTGGGAGCACCCGGAGGAAGCCCACGCAGACATGGGGAGAATACGCAGACAGTGACCCAAGGCGGGAATCAAACCTAGGCCCTTGGAGCTGTGAAGCAACTATGCTAACTACTTCTGCTACTGTCACTAACAGGACAATGGGTGTACCTACACCCCGAGGACTGCATTGGTTAAGATGGCAACTCACCACCACCTAAGGGCAACTAGGGATGGGCACTAATTGCTAGCCTAACCAGTAACTTGCAGGGATATGGGAATTGAGCAATGGAGTTGAACTGACTGGCGATCACTCTGGGGATGCAGCATAGGTTGAATGGCCTCCTCTGCCATAAATGACTCCATAATTCCTTTGGTTGACAAAACTTGATCAATATGAGATGATCAATAAGTTTTACCCACCTGCTTGCATGCAGAACAATACAGCACAGGCCCTTCGGCCCTCCAAGCCTGTACTGGTCATGATACCAACCTTGGCCACAAGCCCTCAGCACTTCCTTGTGGCATATCCCTCTATAAACCCACCATCTTATGGGTAGCACAGTGGTTAGCATTGTTCACAGCAGCAGGAACCTGGGTTTGATGCCCTACTTGGGTCACTGTCTGTGGGTATCTTCCCCCCCCCCCCCCCACAAGTCTTAAGACATGCTTGTTAGGTGGATTAGACATTCTGAATTCTCCCTCGGTAACCGAACAGATGCCATAGTGTGGTGACGAGGGAATTTTCATAGTAACTTCATTGCAGTGTAAGTAAGCCTACTTGTGACACTAATAAAGATGATTGTTGTCCCTGAAATTTTGCACTGTTGTGGGGTGTGTTGACTAATTTTATTTCATGCTTGGCTCTGCCTTTATTCCAAATACTTTATCCCAAACCTACAGTTACATACATTTGTCATTTTTTTTACAAACTTAAGCTAACACTACCCCCCCCCCCCCCCCCCCCCCCCCCAAAATCTACTCGCTGGCGATTAAATGGGTTGGGTTTTGGGGATAGGGTAGAGGTGTGGGCTTGGGTAGGGTGCTCTTCAAGGGCTGGTGCAGACTCGATGTGCCGAATGGCTGCTTCCTGCATTGTTAATTCTATGTAAAAAGACAAACCGCCTCCACCTCATGCAGAACCCCCCCTTCAGACCCCAAAAGGTCAAACTTAACTTTCTCCATTTTCAGAAATTCTGCCACATTCCCCAATCACACCGACGCCCTCTGGCACTGCTGACCTCAAATGCAGTAGGATTTGCCAGGTAGAGATACCATGTGCTCACTATCTCCCGTTCCTCTAGTGCATTAGCCAGGGTCTCTATAGCTAGAGCAAATAACAATGGAGATAATGGCCTTCACCATCTCGTGTCCAGATGGGGCCAAAATTATCCTGAAATTTTTTTTAAAAATTCACCGTATTAGTCCTCACACTTGGTACGGGGTGGCAGAGAGCAATCTTACGCAGGCAATGAATTTAGGCCCAAACCATCCCGGGCCCTCGAACAGATAACTCCACCTGGTCAAACACCTCCACATCCATAGAAATAATGACTTCCCCCAGACACGGTTAAATAATGACTTCTGTAACCTTCCCCCCCGGATACGGTTATCGCCACATTCAGAAGTTGTATAATGTTACTCAACAAACGTCGCCATTTGACAGCCACTCTGATCCTCAGAGACCACCTCCAACACGCACCGATCCAATTGTCTCGCCAGAACATTTTTCAACACTTTCACATCCGTATTCAACAAGGAAATGGGCTTATAAGACCCACACTCCACGGATCCCTATACTTTGGGATCAAGGAGATGGACGTCTGCGCCAACATGACTGGCAATTTCCCCACAAAGTATTATAATTCCGAGGCGATGCGGTGCCAGCACTGCTGAGAATTCCACCTGAAAGCCATTCGGCCCAGGTGCCTTCCCCAATAATTGCACACCATTATCTCCTGCAGTCCCAATGGTGCTTCCTGTTCCTTTCCCTCCACCACTGGAAATTACAACTCTACTAAAACATGCTCCATCTGAGTCCTCCGCCCGTGGGTCGTACCTCAAATGCCTTATTTTCTTTTACAAATTTAGAGTACCCAATTCATTTTTTTTCCAATTTGGAGGCAATTTAGCATAGCCAATTCACATACCCTGCACATCTTTGGGTTGTGGGGGCGAAACCCACGCAAACACGGGGAGAATGTGCAAACTCCACACGGACAGTGACCCAGAGCCGGGATCGAACCTGGGACCTTGGCGCCATGAGATAGCAGTGTTACCCACTGCGCCACTGTGCTGTCCTCGCCAGTACCTTCTTAATAAATTCCATACTATCCCGATTGGTTGCATAAATATTAACCAATTCAATTGGCTCCTTTGCCTACCATCAAATACTGGCCCCCGGATCCAACACTTTGTTGGACACCACAAAAGCCACCCTCTTGTTAAACACAATCGCCACCCTTCTCGACTTTGAATCGAGCCCTGAGTGGAACGTCTGTTCAACCCATCCCTTAACCTCATCTGATACTTTACCCTCAGGTGTGTCTCCTGCAGGAAGATCACGTCCGCCTTTAAACTCTTCAAATGTGCAAACACCCAGGATTTTTTAGCCGGGCCATTGAGACATGTTCCATGTCACCATTCTCTGAACCCCCCCCTCCCCCCCGCTATTAAAGGCCGTCATCACAACCTAGCACGAAATTCCAACTAATTCCAGGCCCCTCTCTAGTTTGGGTCCACCCAAAATGGCCACCATTCCTGTACTCTAAATTTTTTTAAAAACTGAGGTGGTGTGTAGCCATTTCCATTTTACGGCATGCAGCTCAAGGGCACTGGACTTGCTGCCCCAGTGCTCACGGGGGGTTGGTTGGGAGGCTGAGGCGTTCGTGGTTGGGGTCGCCCCTGGGCCGGGAGGAGGGGGTGAGGGGCTCACGGTAGCACAATGGTTAGCGTTGTTGCTTCACAGCATCAGGGACCCGGGATCGATTTCCGACTTGGGTCACTGTCTGCACGTTCTCCCCGTGTCTGCGTGGGTTTCCTCCGGGTGCTCCGGTTTCCTCACTTAAGTCCCGAAAGATGTGCTGTTAGGTGAATTGGACATTCTGAATTCTCCCTCAGTGTACCTGAATAGGCTCCGGAGTGCGGCGACTAGGGGCTTTTCACAGTAACTTCATTGTAGTGTTAATGTAAGCCTACTTGTGACAATAATTGTGAATCAAATGGTGGAAAGAATGGAGGAACTTTCCCGTAACAGCCTCCCCAAACAGGCGCCAGAATGTGGCGACTAGGCTTTTCACAGTAACTTCATTTGAAGCCTACTTGTGACAATAAGCGATTTAAAAAAATAAAGACTATTACAATCGCCAGAGAAAACCAATAGAATTAAAAGCTGACAAGACCCCAGGTTCTGATGAACTTCATCTTCTGGACTTAAAGTTGCTGCTGAGATAGTAGATACATTGCTTTGATTTTCCAAAATGTCCTAGATTCTGGCAAATTGAGTACAATGAGGGCAAATTAACTTTTTCACTTTGGCTGGAAGAGTACAAAAACAATACAGTATTTAAATGATAGGAGATTGCAGAATTCCAGGCACAGAGAGTGGGTGTCACTGGCTGGGCCAGCATTTTTTCCCCATTTAAGAGTCAACCACATGTGGATCTGGAGCCAAATGTAGGCCAGGCCAGACCAGGTAAGGACATTAGGGAACCAAGTGTGTTTTTACGACAATCGTTTCATGGTCACCATTAGACTTTTTATGATTCCATATTTTTATTGAATTCAAATTTCACCATCTGCCATGGTGGGATTCGAGCCCTGGTCCACAAATCATTATCCTGGGTCTTTGAATTACTATACAGAAAAAATGCCACCACGCCACTGACTCCCTGGAACATAAAGGTTAGTATGCAGTTATAGCAAATGTTTAGGAAGGCAAATGGAATGTTGGGCGCGATTTTGTGGCCACTTTGCACTCAAGTTACAGCACGATGCGGCCAGTAGATCCCGGAATAAGCCCGAGTCCCTCGAGGTGTTGGAATCTGAAGCATGCCCAAAAGAAGTGTGACCAAACCAAAGGGTTTAAACCTACTTAGGGGAGTTCACCCGATATCTACCAGCCTCCCCCGTGAGGCTGCAGCCGGGCACCCTTCAGTACTGGTCCATACAAACGTGGACTAGGCTGAACAACACCTGGGGGATGATCTGGGCCATCGGAGACCCAGCGTGGTGAGGGACAGTAGGGTGGTTCCTTGGCCCACCCCCTGGAAAGCAGGCACCTTGGCACTACCCAGCAGGCATCTTAGCACTGCCAAGGTGCCTGGAAGGCACTGCCAAGCTGGCAGGAGCACTGCCTGGGTGGTAGTGCAAGGGTGCCCAGGTGCCAGAGTGGCACTGCCAAGGGTCAGGGCGTGAGGGGGCCCATGCCCATGAAGAGGGTGGAGGGGGATATGAAGGATGGGCGGGTGCATGGCAGGTAAGTAGGGGTCTCTGGGAGTTTGGGGGTCCTTGAGGGAAGGGAGTATGGGGGACGGGCCTGAAGAGGGGGGTACCCCCAGGGACCCCATAGTGGGTTGTCCTCACTTGGAGGGGGGGGAGGTTGTGCCCATGTGTGTGTGGGGGGGTGACCCACAAGCTCACTTAGATATCGGAGCACCCTTTCAAAATGATGGCCCGATTTCTGAGTTCAGCTCTCAATTGATGAGTTCAGCTCTCCAAAATGTGGGCTAAACCGGTGAGAAACATCCCCAGGACCCAAAAAAGTGACTAAGGCAGTATTTGCAGACCGTGCCCGCCTGGCAACTGGAAATTCCCGCCCGAGGTCAATGGACTTTACATGGTCCCTGTCCCGTTCATGGCGATCTTGCGGCGGGCGCAGCTGAAGAATTCAGCCCTAAGTGTCGTTTGATAGCAGTGGGCAATGGGCAACGCGCCTCTGAAAAACCAGCAACAAATGAACTTAGAAATGTTTCCAGTAAATTCCTCCCGTTATCTTTAATTGCAAGAGGAATGGAATATAAAAGTTGGGATATAAACAGAAAATGCAGTTCTGGCAGCATATGTGGAGAGAAAAACGGGCAGCACGGTGGCGCAGTGGTTAGCACGGCACCAAGGTCCCAGGTTCGATCCCGGCTCTGGGTCACTGTCCGTGTGGAGGTTGCACATTCTCCCCGTATTTGCTTGGGTTTCACCCCCACAACCCAAAGATGTGCTGGTTAGGTGGATTGGCCATGCGAAATTGCCCCTGATTTGGAAAAAATTGAATACTCCAAATTTATTTTAAAAATATGTGGCGAGAAATTCCTATGACGTCTTCAGAGCTGAAGGACAGAAATGTGATGAATTATATAGTTGGAGAGGGGGTGGAGAAGGTGGAGCTCAATTGAAGGTCGGGGGGGGGGCAGCACGGTGGCACCGTGGTTAGCACTGCTGCCTCACGGCGCCGAGGTCCCAATTCGATCCCGGCTCTGGGTCACTGTCTGTGTGGAGTTTGCACATTCTCCCCGTGTTTGCGTGGGTTTCACCCCACAATCCTTCCCCCCCAAAAAAATGTGCTGGGTCGGTGGATTGGCCATGCTAAATTGCCCCTTAATTTGAAAAAATGAGTTGGGTGCTCTAAATTATACATAAAATAGACGGGCCGGGATAGTGGGAGCTCAGGAGAGATAGCACAGATGTCATGGAAACAAGACAAAGGCAGTGAGAATGGTATTAAAGACTAAACTAGGCGCTAATAATGGCATAAATAAATGTAAGGCAGCAGGTGCTGACCCCTTTTTCTGCTATTAACACATTCTGAGATAGGGCAGAAGATGGGAGAGATTAAATGACAAAGGTGTCATGGAACAAAAGGCAAAAGGAGTAATAATTGTTGTAGTCAAGAAACAAAGCATTTGTCCAGGGTGTGTGTGAATGGCAGAATAACAAAATGCTCTGTCCAAAAGCACAAGCATTAAAAACAAAATTCAGAATGGCACATGGCAAAAAACACAATCAAAATGGTCTGACATTGTTGAACCCAATAATGAATCCAGAAAGCTGTAAAATGCCAAATGGAAAGATGAGATTCTGTAGCTCAAGCTTGTGTTGATGATCACTGAAACACCTCTGCTGCAGGCTGAGGACAAAAATATGAGCATGAGAACAAGGCGGTGAATTAAAACAGAAAGAACCGGATATATTCATTTGAGTTTAGGAGGTTGAGGGGAGATCTAACAGAAACTTACAAGATAATGAATGGCTTAGATAGGGTGGATGTAGGGAAGTTGTTTCCATTAGCAGGGGAGACTAGGACCCGGGGGCACAGCCTTAGAATAAAAGAGTCACTTTAGAACAGAGATGAGGAGAAATTTCTTCAGCCAGAGAGTGGTGGGTCTGTGGAATTCATTGCCACAGAGGGCGGTGGAGGCCGGGACGTTGAGTGTCTTTAAGACAGAAGTTGATAAATTCTTGATTTCTCAAGAGAGAGCGGGTAAATGGAGTTGAAATCAGCCATGATTGAATGGTGGAGTGGACTCGATGGGCCGAATGGCCTTACTTCCGCTCCTATGTCTTATGGTCTTATGGAAGCTTGGGGTCATGCTTGTGGACTGAGTGGAGGTATTCTGCAAAGTGGCCACCCAGTCTGCATTTGGCCTCCCCAGGGTAGAGGAAACTGCGTTACGAGAAGTAATACAAGAGCTATGTCTAATTCCTTCTTGAAATCACACAACATTGGGTGGCACAGTGGTTAGCCCTGCTGCCTCACGGCACCAAGGACCCGGGTTCAATCCCGGCCCTGGGTCACTGTCCGTGTGGAGTTTGCACATTCTCCCCGTGTCAGCGTGGGTCTCACCCCCACAACTCAAAGATGTGCAGGGTCGGTGGATTGGTCATGCTAAATTGCCCCTTAATTGGAAAAAATAATTGGGCACTTTAAATTTAAAGTTTTTAAAAAAAAAATTAAATTATACAACATTTTGGCCTCAACTACTTATTGTGATAGTGAATTCCACATATTCAACACTCTCTGGGTGAAAAAATTCCTCCTCACATCAGTCCTTATCTTCAATCTATGATCCCTAGTTCCCACCATCGGGAACATTCTGAATCTACCCTGTCTAATCCTAAATAATAATAATCTTTATTGTCACAAGTAGGCTTACATTTACACTGCAATGAAGTTACTGTGAAAAGCCCCTGTTAGAATTTTATAGGTTTCTCTGAGATCCCCTCTCACTCTTCTAAACGCCAATGAATATAATCCGACCCAATTTCGTCTCTCATATGACAATCCCAGGAATCAGCCTGCACTTCCTCCATAGCAAGAACATCCTTCCTCAGATAAGGACACCAAAACCGCACACAATACTCCAGGTGTGGCTTCACCAATGCCCTATACGACAATTACTTACAAGACCTTAGTCCAGTAAAGCAGTTTGGTTCTGATAACAGAAGAATCCAGGAGTCTTGTAAATAAAATTGGAGCAAATGTCAAAAGCTCAGCGAAAGAACAAGCTGTAAGATTTGATTACTATACTTTACAAATTCTGATTGATTGATTTGATTTGATTTATTGTCACATGTATTAGTACACAGTGAAAAGTGTTGTTTCTTGCATGCTGTACAAACAATGCCTATCGTACATAGGGAAGGAAGGAGAGACTGCAGAATATACTGTTCCAGTCATAGCTAGGAAGTAGAGAAAAGATCAACTTAATACGAGGTAGGCCCATTCAAAAGTCTGATGACAGCAGGGACGAAACTGTTCTTGAATCGGTTGGTACGTGACCTCAAACTTTTTTTATTTTTCCTTTTTTTTAAATTTAGAGTACCCAATTATTTTTTCCCCCCCAAAAAGAGCAATTTAGTGTGGCCAATCCACCTAACCAGCACATCTTTGTGGGGGTTGTGGGGGTGAAACCCACGCAAACAAGGAGAGAATGTCAAACTCCACACGGACAGTGACCCAGGGCCAGGATTTGAACCTGGGTCCTCAGCGCCATAGTCCCAGTGTTAACCACTGCGCCACATGCCCCCTCCCCCCCTTTGTATCTTTTTCCTGACAGAAGAAGGTGGAAGAGAGATGTCCGGGGTGCGTGGGGTCCTTAATTATGCTGGTTGCCTTTCCAAAGCAGCGGGAATTGTAGACAGAGTCAATGGATGGGAGGCTGGTTTCCGGGATGGATTGGGTTACATTCACAACCTATTGTAGTTTCCTGCGGTCTTGGCGAAGTACAGTGAAAAGTATTTTTCTGCGGCCAACGGAACGTACATAGTAGACAAAACGTCATTGACAGAGTACATCTTATCCCTGCCAACCCCACATATCTGTGCTCTTCTAATTCTGGCCTCTTGTCATTCCCAGTTATATTGATCCATATCATGCCTTCAGTTCCCTTGCCCCAAGCTCTGGAATTCACACCCTGCACAGTTTCTGCCTCGCTTTCCCCCTTTAAGATGCTGTTGAAACCTTTCTCTTTGACTAAACATTTGGTCATCTGATCTACTATCTTCTTATGAAGCTGCATCATATTTTGTTTTGTAATACTTGTGAAGCATCTTGACATGTTTCATTACGGGCAGCATGGTAGCATAGTGCTTAGCACAATGTCTTCACAGCACCAGGGTCCCAGGTTCGATTCCCAGCTTGGGTCACTGTCTGTGCGGAGTCTGCACGTTCTTCCCATGTCTGCGTGGGTTTCCTCCGGGTGCTCCGGTTTCCTCCCACAGTCCAAAGATATGCAGGGTAGGTGGATTGGCCATGCTAAATTGCCCTTAGCTTAAAAAAAGGTTAGATGGGGTTATGGGGATAGGGTGGAAGTGTGGGGATAGGGTGGAGGTGTGGGCTCAGGTAGAGTGCTCTTTCCAAGGGCTGGTGCAGACTCGATGGGCCGAATGGCCTTCTGCACTGTAAATTTTGTGATTCTGTTTAAGACATCACGTAAATACAAGTTGTTGGTTTTGAAATAGGAAGACAGAGCAGCTGGATATGGTGCTGGAGTGTGAGCTTTAGATTCTTCGGATATTGTGGCCAGTTGGAGAAGATGGAACCTATACAGATCAAACAAATTGCATTTGAACAGATCCGGGTCCATATCCATGTGGGGCAGTCTGCTTGCACAGTTGTAGAAGGTTTAAACTAACGAGACAGGCTGTGGGTACCAAGAACTAATATTAGCAAAGACATTTTTTCAAAAATGCGCTCGGGGATGTGGGCTGGCTGGGCCAGCAATTTTAATAAAAATATTTTTATTAAGGCATTTATAAACATACATTAAACACAACCTAAACCAAAAAGAGAACAGGAAATTTTATAACAGCTAAATAACACCCCACCGCCCCACCCTCCCTGCTGGTCCCCTCCATCCACCCTGCCTCCCCAATTCTTACCCCCCATGACCTCCCCCGGTCTCCAGGCTACCAGGGAGACAAAGGCCAGTTTGGCACAGGGCTAAATCCCTGGCTTTGGAAGCAGGCCAGCAGCACGGTTAAATTCCCGTACCAGCCTCCCTGAACAGGCGCCGGAATGTGGCGACTAGGGGCTTTTCACAGTAACTTCATTTGAAGCCTACTTGTGATAAGCGACTTTCATTTCATTTCGCCCCTGGACACCCAGGTCTTCCGACATTCTGAAAATCACCACTTCTGGACTTGGGACTTGGGACAACCTGCACATTCAGTCCCTCAGACATTACGTAAGCTCCCCCCAGAATCCCTCCAGCTTCAGACAAGTCCAAAACATGTGGACATGGTTCACAGGCCCCCCCATGCACCGCCCACACCTGTCCTCCACCCCCTCGAATAACCTGCTCATTCTAGCCACTGTCATATGTGCCCTATGGACTACTTTGAATTGAATAAGGCTAGGCCTAGCACACAAGGAGGATGCATTCACTCTCCTCAAAGCCTCCTCCCACAGCCCAGCCTCCATTTTCCTCCTGAGTTCCTCCTCACACTTCCGTTTAACTTCTCCTATTGGGGCTCCCTCCCAATGCATTATGTCCTCATAGATGTCTGACCCCCTTATCCTCACCAACCCCTTATTTTGACACCTCCTTTCCTGCAGCCCCAGGGGTGGCAGGTTGGAAACGGATGCACCTACTTCCTGACACAATCCCGTACTTGTAAGTATCGGAACCCATTCCTGTTGGGCAGCTAATACTCCTCTAAATTCGAAAAGTTGCCCCCTTACAAACAGGTCCCCAAACCGTTCGATAACCCCCCCTCCTCCCCCCTGCCATCCCCAGAGCCCCGCATCCAGCTCCCCAGAGCAAATCTGTGGTTCCCACGAATCGGTGGCACTGAGGCACCTTCCAACCTCAGATGCTGCCACCACTGTCCCCACACCCTCAGGACCGCCACCACCACCAGGCTGGTAGAGTACCTGGCCGGTGGAACCGCAGAGGCGCAGTCAACAGTACCCCTAAGCTTGTGCCCTTCAAGAGGCTGCCACCATCTGCTTCCACACTGACCCCTGCCCCCCTACCTAACTATGGTTATATTTGCTGTCCAGTAGTAGTTCATGATATTTGGCAAAGCTAATCCCCCCCACCCACCCCACCTCCGTGTCCCTGTTCTAACAGCACCTTCTTTAGGGGCTGTTTAGCACAGGGCTAAATCGCTGGCTTTGAAAGCAGACCCAGGCAGGCCAGCAGCACGGTTCGATGCTTGTAACAGCCTCCCCGAACAGGCGCCGGAATGTGGCGACTAGGGGCTTTTCACAGTAACTTCATTTGAAGCCTACTTGTGACAATGAGCGATTTTCATTTTTCCATTTCATTTCTTTGCACATGGGGATTTCACCTCCTACACAAACCCCAAGATCAAAGCATTAATTTTCTTAAAAAAGGCCTTTGGAATAGAGATCGGAAAGTTCCGAAAAACAAATAAGAACCTCAGGAGTACCGTCATCTTTACGGTCCGCACCTGCACCGCCAATGACAATGGGACACGTCCCATCTCTTAAAGTCCCCCTTCATTTGCTCAACCAACCGCACCAACTTCAATTTGTGTAGTTGTTCCCAACCCTGCGCTACCTGAATTCCCAATTACCTGAAGTTCGCCCCTACCACTCTAAACGGTAACTCATCCAACCTCCTCTCCTGTTCTCTTGCCTGGATCGGGAAAGCCACACTCTTCCCCAGGTTTAACTTATGTCCGGAAAATCGGTCGAATTCCTCTAAAATGCTCGTGATTCCCCCGATACCTCCCAGTGGGTCCGATACGTAAAGCAGCAGATCATCCGCAAATAGCGAGACCTTGTACTCCACCTGCTCCCCCCCCCCACCCTGCACTATCCCTTCCCAAATCCTTGACGCTCTAAGCACCAGTGGCTTTATCGCCAAGGCAAAAAGCAATGGAGAGAGTGGGCACCCCTACCTTGTTCCACGGTGTAGTCAGAAATACCCTAAACTCACCCGATTCGTCCTTACACTCGCTACCGGCGCCCTATACAACAACCGGACCAATCCGCAAACCCCTGCCCGAACCCAAAAGGTCCCAGGACTTCCCATAGGTATTCCCATCCTGACCGATCAAAGGTCTTTTCCACATCCATAGCGACTGCCACCTCCACGTTTTGTCCCTCCGAGGGCATCATTATTACATTCAATAAGGGTCGAATGTTCGCCGACAGATGCCTCCCCTGGTCTTCCCCTATCACCCCCAGTCCTCAATCCACGCGGCTAAGACTTTAGCCAACAGCTTGGCATCCAGATTTAGCAGCGATATCGGGCAGTAGGACCCACATTGCTCCGGGTCCTTATCCTTCGTCAAAATTAAGGATATCGAAGCTTGCGATAACATAGGGGGAAGCTCTCCCTTCTCCCTCACCTCATTATATGCCCTTACCAGCAGGGGCCCCAGATCCCCCGAAAACTTTTTATAAAATTCTACCAGGAACCCATCTGAGCCTGGGGCCTTCCATGCCTGCATCGCCCCCATACCCTCCATCACCTCCACCAGTCCAATGGGTGCTGCTAGGCCTTCTACCAGATCCTCCTCCACCTTGGGGAACTCCAACCCGTCCACGAATCGCTGCATTCCCTCTCCCCCGTCAGGCGACGGCTCCTATTCATATAACCTCTTGTAGAAATCCTCAAACTCCCCATTCGCCCCCACCGGGTCCAAGACCTCCATTCCCCTCCTATCCTTCATCTTTTTGAAAACCCTTGCCGCCTCCTACTTCCTGAGTTGGTGAGCCAACATCCTACTCGCCTTTTCCCTGATATTCATAACACTGCCCCCCTTGCCCTCTGGAACTGCCCTACTGCCTTCCCCGTAGACCCCAGCACGTACTCCATCTGGAGCTTCTGCCGCTCCTTCAGCAACCCAGCCTCCGAGTACTTCCTATCCACCCGCAGAATCTCGCCCACCAGCCTAGCCATCTATGCCTGCTCAGCCGTGTCCCTGTGTGCCCGGATTGAAATAAACTCCCCACTGACCATTGCCTTAAGCGCCTCCCATAAAGCGACGGCTGACACCTCACCCGTGTCTTTCAGCTCCACATACCCCCAAATGGCGGCCCTCACCTGCTCACACACCTCTTCACCTGCTAACAATCCCACGTCTAATCTCCACTGCGCCCCCCCTCCCCCCGATCCAGTCCACTTGCAAGTCCACCCAGTGCAGTGCGTAGTCAGAGACCACAATTGCCAAATACCATGAGTCAGCCACCCCCGCCAGCCTAGTCTTATCCAACACAATGTAATCAATCCCGCAACCCTGTGCACATGGAGGAAGTACGAAAATTCCTTCGCCCTTGGCCTACCAAACCTCCACGTGTCCACCCCCCCATGCACTCCATGAACTCCTCCACCTCCTTCGCCACCGCCGACACCATCCCTGACCGCGGACTCGACCGATTCAATCTCAGCTTGATAACCGTATTAAAGTTCCCCCTCCCCCATAATCAGCCGGTGCGAGTCCAGATCCAGGACTTTCCCCAACACCCGCCTCATAAACTCCACATCATCCCAATTTGGGGCATAAACATTCACTAAGCCCACTGGCATCCCCTCCAATTTCCCGCTCACCATCACAAACCTTCCGTCCTGAATCTGCCACTATATTTCCCACCTCAAACGTTACCCGCTTATTTATCAACACTGCCACCCCCGCGTCTTCATATCTTTTTTTAATTTATAGAGTACCCAATTCATTTTTTCCAATTAAGGGGCAATTTAGCGTGGCCAATCCACCTAGCTTGCACATTTTTGGGTTCTGGGAGCGAAACCCACGCAAACACGGGGAGAATGTGCAAACTCCACACGGACAGTGACCCAGAGCCGGGATCGAACCTGGGACTTCGGCGCCGTGAGGCTGCAGTGCTAACCCACTGTGCCACCGTGCTGCCCGCGTCTTCATCTCTAATCCTGAATGGAAGACTTGTCCTAGCCACTTCTTTAGCCTAATCTGGTCCTTGATCTTCAACTGCGTTTCCTGTAGAAATGTCACATCCGCCTTTAAACTCCTCAAGTGCGCAAACATTCACGACCGGCCCATTGAGCCCTCTCACATTCCGTGTGACCAGCCTGGTCAGGGGCACCTCGTCCCTCTCCCTTGCTGATCAACCATAGCCCTTCTTGGGCCAGCTCCGGGCCTGCTTCGCGCAAACCTCCAGGATCTTCCTCGGATGTCCACAGTCACCAACGCCCTCCTTATTACACTTCGACAGCCCACCCCCATCAGCAGTACCCCCTTAAACAATCCAACACTCCCATCCCTCTCTAGTTCACTAACCACCTGTTCACCCCCCACTGCGCTCCCATGAGCTAGCACGTCCAGCTGGCCTGGCAGCCTGAGCACACGCTGCCAAGCATCCTACCCCCCTCTGATTACCCCCGTTCCCACTCGCACATTTCCATAGTGCAGACAACAATAACAATAAGAAAAATGGTGCACTTACCCTCCACAGTTCTCCAGCATACCACCAAAGAATCCCACAAGAGAGAAAAGAGATTCTCCCCTAACCATCACCTGGAGTCACTGTCCATGCGGAGTTTAAAAAAAAAATATATATATTTATTAAAGTTTTTTAACACAATTTTTTTTCACCCTTACAAACAATAACCCCTCCGCCCCCGTAACAAAACAAGAAATCGCACAAAGCAAGATATATACATGGTAAAATGATATGTTACATAGCTTTGTACACTGGCTCTCTCCCGCACGTGCCAGTTTCCCCAATCCTTCATGTTATCTCTTGCTCATCCACCCTCCCAGGCAAGCCCCCATTCCCCCCCCCAGGACGTCCCCCCCCTTAGGTTGCTGCTGCTGCTGACCGACTTTCCTCTAACGCTCCGCGAGATAGTCTAGGAACGGTTGCCACCGCCTGTAGAACCCCTGCGCAGACCCTCTCAAGGCAAACTTAATCCTCTCCAGCTTTATGAACCCAGCCATGTCGTTTATCCAGGCCTCCACGCTGGGGGGCTTCGCCTTCTTCCACATTAGCAAGATCCTTCGCCGGGCTACTAGGGATGCAAAGGCCAGAATGCCGGCCTCTTTCGCCTCCTGCACTCCCGGCTTGTCCACTACAAATATTGCTAGTCCCCAGCTTGGCTTGACCCGGACTTTCACCACCTGAGATATTACTCCCGCCACTCCTCCCCAGAACCCCTCCAGTGCCGGGCATGACCAAAACATATGGACATGGTTCGCCGGGCTCCCTGAGCACCTTCCGTATCTCTCCTCTACCCCAAAGAACCTACTCAGCCTCGCCCCCGTCAAGTGCGCTCTGTGAACCACCTTAAATTGTATCAGGCTGAGCCTGGCACACGAGGAGGAGGAGTTAACCATACCCAGGGCATCAGCCCACAGACCTTCCTCAAACTCCTCCCCCAGCTCCTCCTCCCATTTACCCTTCAGCTCCTCTACCAGCGCTTCCCCCTCTTCTTTCATCTCCTGGTATATTGCCGACACCTTGCCCTCCCCGACCCATACACCCGAGATCACCCTGTCTTGAATTTCCTGTGCCGGGAGCAACGGGAATTCCCTCACCTGTCGCCTCACAAACGCCTTCACCTGCATATACCTAAAAACATTTCCCGGGGGTATCTCAAACTTCTCCTCCAGTGCCCCTAGGCTCGCAAACGTCCCGTAAATGAACAGGTCCCCCATTCTTCTAATCCCCGCCCGATGCCAGCTCTGAAAACCCCCGTCCATCCGCCCCGGGACAAACCGGTGGTTACCCCTGATCGGGGACCACACCGAGGCTCCCATTGCACCCCTGTGCCGTCTCCACTGGCCCCAGATCCTTAGTGTTGCCGCCACCACCGGGCTCGTTGTATACTTCGACGGCGAGAGCAGCAGCGGTGCCGTCACCAACGCCCCCAGGCTCGATCCTTTACAGGACCCCATCTCCACCCTCTTCCATGCCGCCCCCTCTCCCTCCATCACCCACTTGCGGATCATCGCCACATTTGCTGCCCAGTAGTAGCTCCCTAGGTTTGGCAGCGCCAACCCGCCTCGGTCCCTACTGCGTTCCAGAAACCCTCTCCTTACCCTCGGGGTCCTATTCGCCCACACAAACCCAATAATACTCCTACCTACTCTCTTAAAAAAGGCCTTGGTGATACGATGGGAAGGCACTGAAATACAAACAGAAACCTCGGAAGGACCACCATTTTGACCGACTGCACTCTACCCGCTAGCGAGAGCAGTAACATGTCCCATCTTTTGAAGTCCTCCATTTGCTCCACCAACATCGTCAGATTCAGTTTATGTAGGGCCCCCCAACTCCTGGCTATCTGGATCCCCAGGTACCGAAAGTTCCCCTCCGCCCTCCTCAGCGGTAGATCCCCTGCCTGTACTACAAAAAGCTCACTCTTCCCTACATTGAGCTTATAGCCCAAAAACTCCCCAAACTCCCTTAGAGTCTGCATGACCTCCACCATCCCCTCCATTGGATCCGCCACGTACAGCAACAGGTCATCCGCATAAAGCGACACCCGATACTCCTCTCCCCCTCGGGCCACTCCCCTCCATTTCCTAGACTCCCTCAATGACATGGCCAATGGTTCGATCGCCAATGCGAACAACAGGGGGGACAGGGGGCATCCCTGCCTCGTCCCTCGGTACAGCCGAAAGTACTCCGACCTCCGCCGGTTCGTCACTACACTCGCCACCGGGGCTCTGTAAAGAGCTTAACCCAACTGATAAACCCTCCCCCGAACCCAAACCTATGCAGCACCCCCCAGAGGTACTCCCACTCTACTCGGTCAAAGGCCTTCTCCACGTCCATAGCTGCCACTATCTCCGTCTCTCCCTCCTCCGATGGCATCATTATCACGTTTAAGAGCCGCCGCACATTGGTGTTTAATTGCATGCCCTTTACAAATCCCGTCTGGTCCTCGTGGATCACCCCCGGGACACAGTCCTCGATCCTCGTGGCCAGCACTTTTGCCAGCAACTGAGCATCCACATTGAGGAGCGAGATCGGCCTGTACGATCCACATTGCAGTTGGTCTTTGTCCCGCTTTAGGATCAAAGAAATCGTCGCTTCCGACATTGTTGGGGGCAGGGTCCCCTCCTCTCTTGCCTCATTAAAGGTCCTCACTAGTAGCGGGGCCAACAGGTCTACGTACTTCCTGTAGAACTCCACCGGGAACCCGTCCGGTCCCGGGGCCTTCCCCGCCTGCATACTCCCCAAACCCTTGCTCAGCTCCTCCAACCCAATTAGTGCCCCCAAACCCGCCACCTCTTGCTCCTCCACCCTCTGGAATCTCAGTTGGTCTAGGAATCGTCTCATCCCCTCTTCCCCCGCTGGGGGCTGGGATCTGTACAGCTCCTCATAGAAGGCCTTGAATACCTCGTTTATTTTCATCGCACTCCGCTCCGTGGCTCCCCTTCCATCCTTGACTCCTTGACTATCTATGGAATTCCTTGCCCAGTGAAGCAGTAGAGGCTCCTTCATTAAATGTTTTTAAGATAAAGATAGATCGTTTTTTGAAGAATAAAGGGATTAAGGGTTATGGTGTTCGGGCCGGAAAGTGGAGCTGAGTCCACAAAAGATCAGCCATGATCTCATTGAATGGTGGAGCAGGCTCGAGGGGCCAGATGGCCCACTCCTGCTCCTAGTTCTTATGTTCTTATGTTCCCCCGATTTCCCTTGCTGCCATCCTCTTACAGAGCTGGTGTGCGAGTATAGGGACTAGCCTTTTCCCTATACTCGTAGGTCGCCCCCTGTGCCTTCCTGCACTGTGCCTCTGCCTTCCCTGTGGTCAACAGATCAAACTCCGTCTGGAGACGTCGTCTTTCCCCTAGTAATCTCTCCTCAGGGGCCTCTGCGTATCTCCTGTCCACTCTTAAAATCTCCCCCACTACCCTCTCCCTTTCCATGCCCTCTGTCTTCTCCCTATGAGCCCTGATGGAGATTAGCTCTCCCCTGATCACCGCCTTCAACACCTCCCATACCACCCCCACCCGCACCTCCCCGTTGTCGTTGGCCTCCAAGTACCTTTCGATGCACCCCCTCACCTTCCCACACACCACCTCATCAACCAGCAGTCCCACATCCAGCCGCCACAGCGGGCGTTGGTCCCTCTCCTCTCCCAGCTCCAGTTCCACCCAGTGCGGAGCGTGATCCGAAACGGCTATGGCCGAATACTCCGTCCCCTCCACCCTCGGGATGAGCGCCCTGCCCAGAACAAAGAAATCCATCCGGGAGTAGGCTTTGTGCACGTGGGAGAAAGAAGAAAATTCCCTGGCCTGCGGCCTAGCAAACCTCCATGGGTCCACTCCCCCCATCTGATCCATAAACCCCCTAAGCACCTTGGCCGCCGCTGGTATCTTTCCAGTCCTTGATCTGGAGCGGTCCAGTGCTGGGTCCAACACTGTATTGAAGTCCCCACCCATTATCAGGCCTCCTACCTCCAGGTCCGGAATGCGCCCCAACATGCGCTTCATGAATCCAGCATCATCCCAGTTCGGGGCGTATACGTTTACCAACACCACCCACGTCCCCTGCAACCTACCGCTCACCATCACATATCGCCCTCCGTTATCCACTACGATAGTCTTGGCCTCAAATGACACCCGCTTCCCCACCAATATTGCCACCCCTCTATTCTTCGCGTCCAGCCCCGAATGGAATACCTGTCCTACCCAACCCTTTCCTAACCTGACCTGGTTCGCCACCTTCAGATGTGTCTCTTGGAGCATGACCACGTCTGCCTTCAGTCCCTTTAAGTGCGCGAACACTCGGGCCCTCTTCACCGGCCCGTTCAGGCCCCTCACGTTCCACGTTATCAGCCGGATTGGAGAGGCTCTCTCTCCCCCCCCCCCTCCCCCCCCCCCCCCCCCCCCCCCCCCCCGCCGACTAGCCATCTCCTTTTCTAGGCCAGTCCCGTGTCCGCGCCACCCTCACCCTCCAGTCCCCCAGCCGGGGGACCCCCGTCCCGACCACCTCTTCTGTGTCCCTTTCCCTTTCGGCCAGTGCAGCAGCAACCCTTCCCCCCCCCCACCTTCCCCCCCTTCCCCTCCCCCCCGCTAGACCCCTGTCTAGCTTTTTTGCTCCCCCATATCACTCCCGTAAGTCAGCTGACACCTGCTGACCCCGGCTTCCCCCGCCGTCCCATTGACCTCCCCGTGTGGGAGTGTCCCAATCCATATGCGTTCCTTCGTTCCCCTTCCCGCCTTTCTTCCCTAGCGCGGGAAAAACCCCGTGCTTTCCAAAGCCTACCCCGCCCCCTCTGGCGCAGCTCCTGTCGCGGCCTTGTCTCTCTCCCCCAGCCCATATAACATTTCCTGCGCGTGATTGACCCCCTATATACAACAACCATCACACATCAAACATCCCCCCCACCCTCACAAACCCTCAGTTTGAGTCCAACTTTTCGGTTTGCATGAAGGTCCACGCCTCTTCAGGCGTTTCAAAATAATAGTGTTGATCCTCGTGTGTGACCCACAGTCGCGCTGGCTGCAGCATTCCAAATCTCACTCCTTTCCGGTGCACCACCGCCTTGGCCCGGTTGAAACCCGCTCTCCGCTTTGCAACCTCCGTGCACCAGTCTGGGTATATTCGGATCTCTGCATTGTCCCACTTGCTGCTCTGCTCCTTCTTGGCCCATTTCAGGACCCTCTCTCTGTCCGTGAACCGGTGAAATCTCACCACCATCGCCCTTGGCGGCTCATTTGCCTTGGGCCTCCTCGCCAGCACCCGGTGTGCCCCATCCAGCTCCAGCGGCCTCGAAGGGGCCTCCGCGCCCATCATCGCCCCGAGCACCGTGCTCGCGTATGCCCCGCCATCAGCCCCCTCCACTCCTTCAGGGAGACCCAGGATCTGCAGGTTCTTTCTCCTCAACCTGTTCTCCAGGTCTTCGAGTCTTCCCGCCCACTTCTTGTGCAGTGCCTCGTGCTCCTCCACTCTCACCGCCAGGCCCAAGATCTCGTCCTCATTCTCACTGACTCTTTTCTGTACCTCCTGGATCTTTACCTCGTGGGCCTTCTGGGTCATCGCTAGTCCTTTAATTGCCGACAACATAGGCGGCAGCATCTCCTTGCGCAGCTCCTCGAAGCAGCGCTTGATTAACTCCTGCAGCTCCGGCCCGCACTCCGCTTTGTTCCCGGCCGCCGCCATTTTGCTTTTCCTCCCTCGCTTCTCCCGCTGCTCCAAAGCTGCTTTTTTGGCCATTTCACTTCTGGTCCGGTCCATAAAAGTTGAAGGGGGACCTCTCTCTTCCCTTCCCCACGGGTTGTCTTCGAAAAAATTTCCGTTGGGGCTCCTCTAAAGAGCTTGAATGTCTGTGATAGCGGGAGCTGCCGAATCGTGCGGCTTAGCTCCGCATAGCCGCAACCGGAAGTCGTCCATGCGGAATTTGCACAACCTCCCCGTATCTGTGTGGGTCCCACCCTCACAACTCAAAACGATGTGTAGGATAGGTGGATTGGCCACACTAAATTGCCCCTGAATTGGAAAAAAAAGGGTGGAGTGCATTTTGGAATGGTGTACCCAGCGAGATTGGGAGTTACATATAACTCGAAAGATCATTTTTTTGATACATCGGAGGAGGCAGATGCTTTTGTCAAAGAACAAGTATTTGGATTCAGTGAAAAGGTTTGAATGGACTTTAATGGGTGTGGATGGAAAGGGTTTGCTTGGGGAATTTTCAGTGTTCTGCATATATTTCTAGTTATTTGGGGTTTTTCTTGTTTTGTATTAGAGGGGGCGGAGATTTCCAGTGTATATGTTTTTGGGGAGGGATGGTGGGGGGGGGGGGGACAATGGATAAGGAAGCAATATGGATAGTACATGGCCCATGGTGGGATTTTGAGAATTGAAATGGCTTTGGTTTTGGTTCTTCCTTTCTCAGCGGAGGCAGGTGGGGGAGTTTCTCTTTTTATCTTTGTTCTTTAGGTGTGGGCTCTGGCGGGGGCTTCCTCACTAGCAGTTAGGTCTTAGCTAGTGATTGGGAGTGAGATGGAGGGAGGGTCTGCAGCCTGTTGGACCTGCTTAAACAGGTTTTGATGAGCCTAGTGTGTTTGTTTGGTGGGGGGAGGGGGTTGGCAAAGAGGGAGTAAAGTTCCCTGGCAGGTAGTTTGCAGGTGTTTAAATTGGGTTGAGGGCAATTGTGGCGAGTAGACTGCCGATGGTGACCAGGTTCGATTCCCGGCTTGGGTCACTGTCTGTGTGGAGTCTGCACGTTCTCCCTGTGTCTGCGTGGGTTTCCTCCGGGAGCTCTAGTTTCCTCCCACAAGTCCCGAAAGACGTGTTGTTAGGTGAATAAAAGCAAATTACTGTGGATGCTGGAATCTGAAACCAAAAGAGAAAATGCTGGAAAATCTCATAGGGAGAGAAAAGAGCTAACGTTTCGAGTCCAGATGACCCTTTGTTAAACCGAGGAAAGGAGGGCTACAGATCATTTGGGCAATAAGCGGGCGGCACATTAGCACAGTGGTTAGCACTATTGTTTCACAGCTCCAGGAATCCCAGGTTCGATGCCCGGCTTGAGTCACTGTCTGTACGGAGTCTGCACGTTCTCCCCGTGTCTGCTTGGGTTTCCTCCGGGTGCTGTGGTTTCCTCCCACAAGTCCCAAAAGATGTGCTGTTAGGTGAATTGGACATTCTGAATTCTCCCTCAGTGACCCGAACAGGCCCAGGAATGTGGTGACTAGGGGATTTTTACAGTAACTTCATTGCAGTGTTAATGTAAGCCTACTTGTGACAATAAAGATTTTTTTTAAAATTATAGACGAGTATGTGGAGTTTAACGGGAATAAGTTGGTCTCGCACTTCATTCTGTGGGAGGCCTTGAAAGCGGTGATTAGAGGGATGTTCATATCATACAAAGCATAGAAAAAGGGAAGCTAGGAAGGATCGCCGGAAGTTAATGAATTTTGGAAGTGGACCGCAGCTACTCGAAAGGCCCAACCCCAGAGCTTCTGGCAAACAGTAAAAAGCTGCAGATGCAATTTGACCTGTTGTCTACAGACAAGGTGGTGCACCAGTTGCGGCGTTTGAGGGGAGTTACTTATGAATATGGGGAGAAGGCCAGCCGTTGTTTGGTTTGCCAGTTGAGGTGGCAGGTGGCGCCCCGGGAGATTATCCAGGTCAGAAATTTGAGCAGCAGGCTGGTGCCCGATCTGGATAAAGTTAATGGAGCATTTGAAACTTTTTATAAGAATCTTTATAGGTCGGATATGTCGGATGTATCAAGTCACCCCCTCCTGCGAAGATGGGGTTCATTGCTGTCTGGGTATCGGGGCGTGGTGATGAAGACTCTTTGGTCAAAAAACTGTGGAGGGGCAGCACGGTGGCGCAGTGGGTTAGCCCTGCGGCCTCACGACGCCGAGGTCCCAGGTTCGATCCTGGCTCTGGGTCACTGTCTGTGTGGAGTTTGCACATTCACCCCGTGTCTGCGTGGGTTTCGCCCCCACAACCCAAAGATGTGCAAGGTAGGTGGATTCAGCACACTAAATTGCCCCCTAATTGGAAAAAAATTAAATTGGGTACGCTAAATTTATATTTAAAAAAATAGAACTGTGGAGTAATCCTTTTTTAAAAATAAATTTAGAATACCCAATTATTTTTTCCAATTAAGGGGCAATTTAGCATGGCCAATCCAACTAGCCTGCACATTTCTGGGTTGTGGGGACGAAACCCACGCAGACACGGGGAGAATGTGCAAACTCCACATGGACAGTGAGCCAGAGCCGGGATCGAATCTGGGACCTCGGCGCCGTGATGCAGCTGTGCTAACCACTAGGCCACCGTGCTGCCCAGCTGTGGAGTAATCCTGAGGGTTGTTCGATGATCCTGTCATGGCTTTGGCCTTTCCAAGCGCCATGCTTGGTATTATTATCCTGCAGTTCTTCAATAATCTCGGACTTTATTACCTTGTGATTATGCTGTTGATTTCATATTTCCTGTCATGAAGGCGAGGGTTGGGTGGTAGGGTTAGGTGGCCTCACTTGGACTGAGGAAAGCCCTCCAGTTAGAGTTACCTGTACTGGGTTTTTGTTTTGTGTTTTTGTTCCTTTGAGTCTTGAGAATCCGTGTTTAACTCCTACAAATGCCCAGATAGATCATATATCCTAGGGAGGACTGGGTTCCTTGTGATTCTTCTTTGTGGTTGGCATTCGGGAATTGTTGGAGTGGGGGGGGGCGTTGGATGTGTGGTGGCGAGCACCTGGGTGTGATTGGTTAATCCTTTCTTGATTTGTTGGAGTGAGAGTCTGATTGCTGTGGATCTGCGTTGTTGGAGCTCTTCTTCGGGTTGAAGGTAGGCTAAATGGGGAGATAGGCGCCCCCCCTCCAAGTGGTTGTAATCGGGTCTTCCATGGGGAGGTAGTGATTTTGTCTCTGTTGAGGCAGCGCTGCTCTGTTACCGGAATCCTTTTTACATTGGCGTACAATGCTGGTCTGTGTCTGATGTTCTTTGGTTAATCCTGGCATCCCTCGTTTATGGGGGTTTCTTCTCCTTATATGGGTAGGCAGCGTTCTCCTGCAGGTCCCCATTTAATTTATTGTGTTATGGGGAGGTTGCTCTTATCGTATCAGGAAGGAGATGATCGGTCCCCTTCCAAGATGCCCAATTGATTGGTGTCTTGATGATTCTTCTCCTTGGTGGTGGCGTCTCTTTGGTTGAGGATGACGGGATTCTTCTAGTGTCGATGGGACTGGTGCGTTGCCTTGGGTGCGATTAGTGAGGAGTGAGGCCGGTTGGGTGGTGAGTCTTGGTATGTGTTGGGTATCCTGGGGATACTGACTCCTATGTGCTCTGGCTGATTTCGCAATCCAGCTCCTGGTCTGTAACATTGTTGATTTGTTATATTCTCGGTGTAACATAAGCGGCTTCCTTGTGGTGGACTTGACAAAAGAAGGTTCAGACGTGGAGATAACTTCAACACATTTATTAAACTATTTACACTTCTATTACTCGAGTTCGACACTACTGCTAATCCTACTTTAGCTACCCAGACTGACTAACCAGTTGCTGCAATCCACGTGGTGGGTGTAATATTGAATCAACCCTGTGTCTCTACTCACTGACTGTCTCCACTGGAAAGAGGCAGATCATGTGTGTGGTGTCCTTTATATATGGGTTGGTGTAATGCCCTCCTGTGGTGGTGTCACCTCTCCTCTGTGTGTATCGTGAATGTCCATTGGTCGTGTCCTATCTACCTGATCTATTGGTTGAGTGTGTGTGTGATGTCTTTGGTGCTCCCTCTAGTGTCTAGCTAGCCTACATGTATTTACATTGATGCACATCACCACACTTATATGTTACATATTTTCTGTACACTTTAAGAAAATTGAACAAAAAACAGGTAGATACGTTAAGGTATTTACAAGTCATGGGAACAGTGATTAAACAATAAGTCCAAATCATTCGTGTGAGTCCAAAAACCATCAATCATCATGGTCAAATGTCTCTCTTGGTTATGAACGCCATCAACGTCCCTGTGCCACAGGAACCAAGAAGTGGTCAAATCACTTCAGTCTGATTTGGAGTCCCTTTCTTTTTTCGATGTTTGTGATGATGCTGTCGGATAGCATCTTGTAGCTGATAAGGTGTTGACGTTGAAGAGGTACCATGAACAGCATCATTCGAGGTCATGGATGTGCCATATGTTGAAGTTGGATAAGACTGTACATATTGGTTCTGGCCACGTGCTGTGCAGGAAGGGTGATCCTGCTGAGAACCGTTGAAGCTTCTCGAATTGGAAACAGAATTGCTGTTTGCATAAATACCTGGTGATGGTGTGAACTAGAACCTTGCATCTGATAGGAATATGGGGCGTCATTCTCCGACCCCCCAGCGGGTCGGAGAATGGCCGTTGGCCGCCGTGAATCCCGCCCCGCCGGTTGCCGAAGTCTCCGAAGGGAGAAAAGTCGGCGGGCCGTTAATGGCGCCGCTGACGTCGGAGAATGGCACGGGTCTGCGCAAGGCAGCCGATTTTCGGCCTGCCGATATTCTCCCTTCCGGATGGGCCGAAGTCCCGTCGACGTGATGACCGTTCACGTCGACGTAAATCAAACCTCCTTTTCATCGGCGTGAACCTGTGCTCCAGGTTCACGCCGACCAGCGTGGAGGTGAGTGACGGCCTGGGGGGTTGGCCGCTGGGCAGGCGATGGCGTGGCCGCAGTCTGAATGTGTGAGGAGAGGTGTGTCTCGGGTTGTGTGTGTGTGTGCGCGGAGGGGGGGTTGGTTAGAGTGGGCTGGGCTCCGGGGGAGTGCCGGGAGGGGGGTCCGTGCCGGGGAGGGGGATGGGGGGGTCCGTGCCGGGGAGGAGGTTGGGGGGGTCCGTGCCGGGGAGGGAGATGGGGGGTCCGTGCTGGGGAGGAGGTTGGGGTCCATGCCGGGGAGGGGGATGGGGGGGTCCGTGCCGGGGAGGAGGTTGGGGGGTCCGTGCCGGGGAGGAGGTTGGGGTCCGTGCCGGGGAGGGTGGGGGGGGGGGGGGGGGGGGGGCGTGCCGGGGAGGGACCTGTCCGGCATATCGCAGACATCGGTGCATCCGGGCAGTGACAGATGCCCTATATGCCATGGCTCACCGCTACATCCGCTTCCCTGTGGACCGGGCCAGCCAAGATGCCCGGGCCGTGGGCTTCTCTGCCGTGGCCGGGTTCCCCATGGTCCAGGGCGCGATTGATGGGATGCACGTCGCCGTGCGGCCACCTGCCGATAACAGGGCCGTGTTCACCAATAGGAAGGGGACCTATTCGATGAACGTACAGGTGGTCTGTGACCACCGCATGATGATCCTGCAAGTCTGCGCCCGTTACCCAGGCAGTGTACACGACTCATACGTGTTGTCGCGGTCATCCATCCCCAGCATGTACGAGGGACGCCATCCCCGGCTGAGGGGCTGGTTGCTGGGCGACAGGGGCTACCCATTGCGATCGTGGCTGATGACGCCTATACGGAGGCCACGCAATGAGGCGGAGAACCGCTACAATGATGCCCATGTAGCGACAAGGGGAGTGATAGAGAGGTGCTTTGGCGTGCTGAAGATGCGTTTCAGGTGCCTGGACCTCTCTGGGGGCGCCCTCCAGTATTGGTCAGATAGGGTCGGCCGCATCATTGTGGTGTGCTGCATCCTGCACAACATAGCCCAGCAGAGGGGCGATGTGCCGCAGGCAGAGGAGGGCGGAGTGGAGGAGCAGCAGGAAGAGGCGCAGTCCTCCCCAGATGAGGGGGATGGGGGTAATGGTCAGGGCAGACGGGGTAGACACAGGCGGGTGGCTGTCCACCGTTACCGGCTGGCCCAGCGGGCACGGGACAGACTGATAGCCGCCCGCTTCACTGACTAGATGGGCGTGGGAATCGGGTAGTATGGCCACAGACCGCACACCATGGCAACAGCCGACCACCCACACCTCCCACCCATCCACCCACCCAGCACCCTCACCCCCCTCCCCAACCCCACCCACCCCACCCGCATGCACACCACTCCCCCCCCCATTGCCGATCCACCTGCGGCACAACGGGCCGGGCTCACACAGTTGCGGGTGGACGCGTGTCTATTGCAGGCCATGGAGGATGATGACAACCCGCCCTGCAATGAGCTCCTGGCTCCACATCGTTGGACTATGTCTGACCCATGGCCACAGTACCACCATCCACCCGGACCATCCCTGCATGTGGCTGTGACACTGCAGCGCACGGTCCCGTCCTCTGCCCGGGGGGATGTTGATGGCGGCCCAGGGGGAACGGGGCAGACTCACCTGGGGCTGAGGTAAGACCACCCCTCACACACACACTTGCGCTCAACGTACATGACACCCCCGCACGCTTTGGACAGAGCACAAAGGCAGCTTCTGTAGGTGTAACATTGACTTTAATAACCAAACAAGTTCATGCACGTGCCCTAGCCCCTAAAACTCATCTGTGCCCTGCACCCGTGCCAACTTACTCAGTGTCTAATTGTTTGGCCTTACGGGCCCTTTGACTACGTCTACATGGTTCCCCAGACGGTACAGAAGAACTGGAGGTGGACTCCTGTGATTCCTGCCCTCTGACACTGGATCCCTATGGCGGCCATTTCCTGGGGCATCCTGGCCTAGATGGGCCAGGCTGCGGCCCGGGCGACTGGGATGGCGAGCTGCCAGCCTCTCCTGCCCGTTGCCCACCCGATGCACCTGGGACGGAAGGGGGGGAGTCCGAGGTGTCGCGGTGTTCCCGGACCTCCCCTACAGGGGGAGCCGGGACGGACCACACCACCTCCTCCTCCCTCGGGGTGCCCGATGGCCCCCAGGTCTCTACATGGGTGGGGGATGCGAACGGACTGGCCATCCGACGCCCCCCCGACATCGGGCGCTGCCAGTCCTGGAGGCCCGTGCTGATATCGACAGGGGTCTGCAGGTTTGCAGCCATGGAGCCCAGGGGGTTGGCAAACCCTGTCTGTGACAGTGCAGACACATGGCCACTGGCGCCGATGCCCTCAGCGATGGCCTGCAGAGACTGGGCCATGGCCTGCTGAGACTGGGCTATGGTGTTGAGCGCCTCTGCCATCTGGCGCTGGCACTGGCTCATGGCCTCCTGTGAGAGGGCAGCCATGTCCTGGGCCACAGACGCCGCCTGCACGGAAAACCCCAGGCCTCGCAAACCGTTCCCCATGTCTGACACCGTCGCACCCATTGCCCCCACCGCGGATGCCACCCGTGCGGTGTCGGCCTGGGTGGCACGCATGACCGGCACCACTTCCAGCTCCTGGGTGCGGGTGGACTCCTCCACCTGCGACTGCAGCCGCCGCAAGCCGGCCGTCACCCTCTTCGCTCGTCTCCGGGTCGGTGGTTGCATCGGATCTATGTGTGGGTGTGGAAATTCCAGGAACTCGGGATCCATCTGGGCGGCAGATGTTCGCTTGGGCTGGGCTGCCCTCCGACCGCCCGGCCCCTCTGCTGCTCCTACCTCCACCTGCTGTACCGGGACGGCTGTGTTGTGCGCACCAGTGAGTGTACCAGACGCCTCATCACTAAAGTGCCCAACCGGGGTGAGTGTTTCTGCGATGGTGGAGGGTGTTGGTGACAGCTGTGGCGTTGTGTCGTGCTCTTCGTCCCACTCTGAGTCCATGGCACTTTGGGGTGGGGGTTCGTCTCCACCCATCCACTCTGAGTCACTGTCCGGTATTTTGTCTTCATGGGTAGTGCTGTCCCGGGTAGGGGAGTCCTGGGTAGTGCTGTCCCGGGTAGTGCTGACCCGGGTAGGGGAGTCCTGGGTAGTGCTGTCCCGGGTAGTGCTGTCCCGGGTAGTGCTGTCCCGGGTAGTGGTGTCCTGGGTAGTGGTGTCCTGGGTAGTGGTGTCCTGGGTAGTGGTGTCCTGGGTAGTGGTGTCCTGGCTCGGATGTGACGGGGGCCTGTGTCTGCCCCCCTCGTCGCTGGGTGGTCGCTCCCGCACGTGACGGGGGTGTCGTCTCCCTGTTGCTCCAGGTCTCTCCGTCTCCCGTGGTGTGCGAGGGGCATCCTGCGGGCGTCGCATGCTGGAGGGTCCGGGTCTCTCTGTCTCCCGTGGCCTCCGAGGGGCATCCTGCGGGCGTCGCATGCTGGAGGGTCCGGGTCTCTCTGTCTCCCGTGGCCTCCGAGGGGCATCCTGCGGGCGGTCTGCATCTGCGGGGATGGGTGCCTGGACGTTTGGTCCTGCGATACACAATGAAGCATGCATGGTTAGACACGCAGGCAGTGATCAGGTGATATGGGGGAGGGGGATATAGGGGAGGGGGGATATGGGGACGGGCTGTCGGTGGCTCACTTGCTAGTACGCCCCCGACCTCTGCACCAGCAACCTCCCGGTCCTCAGGTCTGCCAGCCAGTTCCAGGGCCCTTTCCTCGTGCTCGGTCAGTGGCCTCTCATTAGCGGGGCCTCCTCCAGTCCTCACATGCTCCCTATTGTTGTGTGCGCGCTTCTCCTGTGGGGGTGGTGGGGGTGGGGGGGGGTGGGGGGGGGGGTGGTGGGGGGGGGTAAAAGGCAACACTGTTAGGCAGGTATATGAATGCACGCCATCGGTTGCGCGTGCATTGCAGAGGTTAAGGTTAGGGCTGGATTCACTTGGGGATATGGGGGATATGGGGGAGGAGGGATATGGGGGAGGGGGGATATGGGGGAGGGGGGATATGGGGGAGGGGGGATATGGGGGAGGGGGGATATGGGGGAGGGGGGGATATGGGGGAGGGGGGATATGGGGAGGGGGGATATGGGGGAGGGGGGGATATGGGGGAGGAGGGATATGGGGGAGGGCGGATATGGGGGGATATGGGGAGGGGGGATATGGGGGAGGGGGGATATGGGGGAGGGGGGGATATCGAGGAGGGGGGGATATGGGGGAGGGGGGATATGGGGGAGGCTCACCCTGCCTGCTCTGACGAGGTCGTTCACCTTCTTGTGGCACTGGGTGCCTGTCCGTGGTGTCAGGGCCACAGCGGTGACGGCCTCTGCCACTTCCCTCCACAGACGCCGGCTGTGGCGTGGGGCAACTCTGCGGCCGTGCCCGGGATACAGGGCGTCCCTCCTCTGCTCCACTGCGTCCAGGAGCACCTCCACATCCCGTGACTCGAACCTCGGGGCTGAGCGGCGGCCAGCCACCCAGTCGGGTGTTCCGGTCGGGTGGGGGGGAGCAGCGCGGCCTTATGAGCCGTCACGCCGTGCGGCGCGTATGACGCTGCACGGCATCAACCACGTGCGCAAGCGCGGATCCCGTTACGTCGCTGCTAGCCCATTTCGGGCCGGAGACTTTCGACCCATTTTTCTGACGTGACGCAAGTCGGATTTGCGCCGTTTTTTGCGCCGATCGGCGGATTTTGCGCCGATAATGGAGAATTCCGCCCATGCTGTCTGGCCAGGCTGGGGTGCAGCAAATCCTGGGCTGTAACTAAGGCATCCAGTCTGTAGTGCAGATTGCGCTTGCGGGAGTCCTCCTTCGGTCTTGATTCCATTAGTGGGCAATCTGTGGTGCTGGCCTGTTTGAGAATATGCTTCATAGACTGCTGGCTGCTGCATGCCTGAATACTGGGTTTGTCCAGCATGAGCTGTCATTGGCTGCACTGCTGGTGTGGAAATAATTTGTGGATATAGCTGTGGTGAATATTGGTGTATTCCTCTTGGACTGTAGCCGCTGCTTGTTACTGACCCAGTGTAATTGTTAAGTGATCCATCTCCTGTCGATGTGGCATCTGCTGTCACCCTGAGAGTGCCATCACTGAGGTTGCGGCACTCCCTGTCTGGAGTAAAGTCCGGCTTACGTGAATCAGAGTCAGCGTTTGGTTGCTCCCCATCTGGAGTCTGGTCTGTTTTAACTGAGTCAGTGTTGGTTTGTTGATGCTCCCCGCCCGGAGTCTTAGCAGGTTCACTGGAGTCAGCTGAGATTTCTTGAAGCTGCATGTCTGGAGTCAGAACATGCAGGAATGCATTGACTTGTGGAGAGGTTCGAGCGAATGAGGGTGGAAGTATCGTGGAGTCACCGGAGTCACCAGTGGTCTCACAGTGATCATCGAGTGCCTCTGTACACACTAGCTGAGGTCTGTCACTTTGCACATCTTGCATGGGAAGTGGGATGCTGTCATCACACGTCTCACATACCGTGGATAGAGCCTCAGTAGCTGCTTGTTGTTCACTTGGGTTGGGTAAATTTTCAGAGTCTTCATCTGATGGCGCAACCAATGTGGGTGGACTGTCATTGTCTTGCTGTTGTCCTTCATTTGGGCTTGGACTGTCATCATTGCTTTGTTCTTCACTGTAGCATGATAGACCGTCATGATTGTCCTGCTGTGCACTGGAGCGTGGTAGACTGTCATAGTCTTCTTGCTGTTTACTTGAGCATGGCAGACTTGCATCATCTGCCGCTAGTTGGTCAGAGGAGGTTGCTAGACCCTCATGGTCTTGTTCCTGCAAGGACTGCGCGTCGGAGTCTTGCGTTGCTTCTATCGTGGAGGCTGTCCACGAGCTCGCTGCGGAGGCTTGTGACACTGGAGTCACGTCTTGTGTGTGCAAGGACTGCGCTCTGGAGTCTTGCGTTTCTTCTATCGTGGAGTCTGTCCACGAGCTCGCTGTGGAGGCTTGTGACACTGGAGTCACTTCTTGTTCGTGCAAGGATTGCGCTGTGGAGTCTTGCGTTTCTGCAATTGTGGAGTCTGTCCACGAGCTCGCTGTGGAGGCTTGTGACACTGGAGTCACTTCTTGTTCATGCAAGGACTGCGGTGTGGAGTCTTACATGTCTTCTTTCGTAGGGTCTGGAACCCTGAGCGGTGCGTGGACCACGCTCTGTGTGGCAGCAGGCCGCTCTCTGTGGGCTTGTACCACTCTCTGTCTCTTGGTGTCAGGCCGCAGCATAATCCTGCACTCACGAGTCGGGATGTCATATCTGCTAGGCTGAAGGTCCTCAAATCCGAAGAATGAATCCGCGTCTGCGTCGGATTCAAGTCGGGGATCGACAATGTGCAACACGTCTAGTTGCGGTTCGGATTTGGTACTGGAGTAGCCTCCCAAGGTGAAAGGTTCGTCTGTGTCGTTGTCTTCTAGGACTATATCATCACTGTTTGCGTCGGAGCTGGCATTGGGCTCGCGAGGTCCAGAGAAAATGTAAAGGTCGATTTCGAAGTATTCAAGGTCGGAATCATCGGTTTGGGCGTAGGTAACTGCTTGTTGCAGGGTTCTTTGGAGGTTAATTTCATTTCCTGGTTCAATTTGAGGTATTGTGCTCATTCCAGGTGAAGGAAGGTTGTTTTACGGCTTTAAAAGATTTTTTCTTTGATTTGGGACGTTTCCCCTTTAAATGGCCGTTGTCCGGAGCCTCTGACGTCATGACGCGCGTGACGTAACGCGTAGGAAGCGTATGCGCATGCGCAAATTGCTGTTCCTGTACCGGGGGCCGTTTTCGTGATTGTGCATGCGCAGCGTCTCGCAACTGCGCAAGTGCAGTCCCTTTAGAAAGATGGCCACCGATCAAAATTGTTCTCTGCTCCGGGATCTCGGCCTCGTGGTGAGTACTGGCGCTTCTCTTACCTTTTCTTGCTGGTTGGTGTGTGTTTTCCTCACAGTATTTGCCGAATTTGTCCAGGACTGCCTGGAAGTCGCTCTTATCAGCTCCTATATCTAATGAACTTACGAACTTATGTGCAGGAAGAGTGTGTGGGACTGAGCCAGGTTCTGTATTATGGCTGGTATCTTGTTGCCCCCTTAGTCTTTGGATGTACCTTCTTAGTCGGGATCTTCTGATTGGTTGAGTGAGGTTGAACAAGCAGCCTTTTCTGTTGTTTGTCTTATGGTGAGGGGTGTATGTCAGAGGATCGTGGGCTTATGGCTGTATCCTGGTCCCTTTTATCCTGAGACCCTCTACTCCTGGTAGTTTACATTTTTTATCCTGTTTTGGTTAGATCGTTGGGAGGCGCTCATCGCACTGACTATAATGCGAACCTATTGTATGAATATTTGCTGGTCCTCTCTGAATAAATACGTGATGATCGTTCTGAACTGTGCTGGAGTTTCCAGTTTTGTTGCGTCCGGTGATTATGTAAAATATTCTTTTTAGAACTGGTGTCCATAGCACAGTAGTTAGCACTATGGCTTCACAGAGCCAGGGGCCCGGGTTCGATTCCCAGCTTGGGTCACTGTCTGTGCGGAGTCTGCACGTTCTCCCCGTATCTGCGTGGGTTTCCTCCGGGTGCTACGGTTTCCTCCCACAAGTTCCGAAAGACTGGCTTGTTAGGTAATTTGGACATTCTGAATTCTCCCTCTGTGTACCCGAACTGGCGCCGGAATGAGGCTTTTCACACTAACCTCATTGCAGTGTTAATGTAAGCCTACTTGTGACAATAAAGATTATTATTATTTAAAAGAAAGTAATTTTTTATTTCTGTGATTGTGGGGTTAAAGGATCCATGCTTGGCTTCTACAAGGATACAGACAGATCTGATATCCAACAGGGGCAGCACGGTGGCGCAGTGGTTAGCACTGCTGCCTCTTGGTGCCTCGGTCCCAGGTTCGAACTCAGCCCTGGGTCACTGTCCGTGTGGAGTTTGCACATTCTACCCGTGTTTGCATGGGCTTCCCCCCACCCCACAACCCAAAGATGTGCAGGGTAGGTGGATTGGCCACACTAAATTGCCCCTTAATTTGAAAAAATGAATTGGGCACTCTAAATTTTAAAAAAAGAAAGAACTGATATCCAATGAGAGGATGTTACAGTGTGTCATTGGTGCCTGTGGTGTGGCTGGAGTTGAGGGAGGTTTGTTCTGGTGCACGCCCGAACATGAGCAAAGATTTAGCCTGAATTCTCGTGGTTGTTGTGAGCAATTGCCGTGTGGGAACATGTGCACCATTTTACCATGTTTTCATGGCTTAATCCTCCTCCTCTTTGTTCTCTGGTAGTGGGTATAGAGTCGCCAAGTTGAGTTTAGTACTTGTACTGGGCCAGCTGTATTGTTGTTCTTCAGTCCTCCTCTGTAGCTATTAATGCTGAGACATTTTTGCCACGATGTACCAATCGTGTGGTTTTGTTGCTTTATTTGCTGAAGTGGAAAAACTTACATAAAACTACTTTTTTTTTTAAATTCCTGGAATCAGGAAAAATGGCTGACAAAGAGACATGTGGGCAGCACGATGGTGCAGTGGTTAGCACTGCTGCTTCATGGCGCCGAGGTCCCAGGTTCGATCCCGGCCCTGGGTCACTCTCCCTGTGGAGTTTGCACGTTCTTCCCGTGTTTCCGTGGGTTTCACCCCCACAACCCAAATATGTGCAGGGTAGGTGGATTGGCCATGCTAAATTGCCCCTTGGAAAAAATTAATTGGGTACTCTAAATTTAAACAAAAAGACAAAAGAGACATGTTACCAAAGCTTTTCATCTTGCACTCATCAAGAAATAACCAACATTAATAGAAAGTTGGGCAACACGGTAGCACAGGTGGCTAGCACTGTGGCTTCACAGCGCCAGGATCCCAGGTTCGATTCCCCGCTGGGTCACTATCTGTGCGGAGTCTGCACGTTCACCCCGTACCTGCGTGGGTTTCCTCCGGGAGCTCCGGTTTCCTCCCACAGTCCAAAGACGTGCAGGTTAGGTGGATTGGCCATGCTAAATTGCCCTTAGTGTCCAAAAAAGGTTAGGAGGGGTTATTGGGTTATGGGGATAGGATGGAAGTGAGGGCTTAAGTGGGTCGGTGCAGACTTGATGGGCCGAATGGCCTCCTTCTGCACTGTATGTTCTATGTATCTATGTAAGAACAATTTAGACGACATGAGAAGAGAGTGCTGATTGGTTGGAAATGGACATTGATTGGTGGAGGCATTGGACAAAGCTGCATTGTCCATGGATATGTCTCCACCAATCAGAGTCTACTTTCCAACCAATCAGCACTCTCTTCTCATGCAATCTAAATTTTTTTTGTTTTTTTAAAATAAGTTTTCAAAGTACCCAATTCATATTTTCCAATTAAGGGGCAATTTAGCGTGGCCAATCCACCTAACCAGCACATCTTTGGGTTGTGGGGGCGAAACCCACGCAAACACGGGGAGAATGTGCAAACTCCACACGGACAGTGACCCAGGGCCAGGATCGAACCTGGGACCTCGGCGCCGTGAGGCAGCAGGGCTAATCCACTGCGCCACCGTGCTGCCCCCATGCAATCTAAATTGTTGTTCGTCTGTTGTTGCTGGTAATTTCTTGCAAGCTATTCTGGAGAGTGCAAGATCTTTAATAACGTGTCTCATTTTCAGCAATACAAATTATTGAGTAGTTATAATGGGGAACGTATGCCCCTATATGAGGATAATTTAGAGTTTCAATAGTCTGTTCAAGATCATTTTCGATATCAGTATACTTTCAGTCCAGCAAGAGACGAAGCATTTAGATAAGAAAGAGAGGGTGGGTGGGGGGTGGGGGGCGGGTGCAAGGATAAATCTTTGGATAACACCACAGATAGCTACACAGAAACAGGAATAGAAGCCATTGGAAGTGATCCAGGTCATATCAGCCCGCTTGATTGGCACCCTATCCACCACCTTAAACACTCAGTCCTTCCTCCATGAAGCACAGTTTGTGACAGCAGTGCTTACTATCTACAAGATGCACTGCAGCACCCTGCCATGCCTCCCTCAATGGCACCTTCCAAACTCAGGACCTCTCACAAAGGACAAGGGCAACAGATGCAAGGGAATACCAGTGCCTGCAAGTTCCCTTTCAAGTTACACCATCCCGACTTGGAACTATATTGCAGTTCCTTCACTGTCACTGGGTCAAAAACCTGGAACTCCCTCTCTAACAGCACTGTGGGTGTACCTACACAACATGGACTGCAGTGGTTCAAGAAGGCAGCTCACCACCATCTTCTCAAGGGCAACTAGGGATGGGCAGCTAATGCTGGCTTTGCTAGGAATGTTCATATCCCATGAACAAATAAAGAGAAAATATGTGCAATATGAACAGGAGGGGACTCAGGAAATGTCAAGGTGGTGTAGTCCAAATCATCTGTTGTGTCCAGTAGCACTTTGCATGCAGTGTTAACATAGTGGCCACCCCAGGCAACATGTTTAGCATTGAATTCCCAAGGATCAGCATGTTGTTTCAGAGGTGGAGTCTCCTCAATAGATCAGGTGCAAAACAAGTCACTAGAGAGTAATAAAGATAGAATTTGCATCGATATCTCACTAATCATGACCTTTACAGCCAGTGAAATAATTTAAATGTATAATCACTGTTCTCTAATATAAAAGCAAATTACTGCGGATGCTGGAATCTGAATCAAAAACTGAAAATACTGAGGGTGGCACGTGGCACAGTGATTAGCACTGATTTGATTGTGATTTGATTTATATTGTCACATGTAATAGTTTACAGTTGAAAAGTATTGTTTCTTGCATGCTGTACAAACAATGCCTACCGTACATAGGGAAGGAAGGAGAGACTGCAGAATATAATGTTACAGTTATAGCAAGGTGTAGAGAAAAGATCAAGTTAATACGAGGTAGTGACATTCAAAAGTCTGATGGCAGTAGGGAAGAAGCTGTTCTTGAGTCGGTTGGTACGTGACCTCAAACTTTGGTATCTTTTCCCTGACGGAAGAAGGTGGAAGAGAGATGTCCGGGGTGCGTGGTGTCCTTAATTATGCTGGCTGCCTTTCCGAGGCAGTGGGAATTGTAGACAGAGTCAATGGATGGGAGGCTGGTTTGCGTGATGGACTGGGCTACATTCACAACCTTTTGTAGTTTCCTGCGGTCTTGGGCAGAGCAGGCTCCATACCAAGCTGTGATACAACCAGAAAGAATGCTTTCAATGGTGCATCTGTAAAAGTTGGTGAGAGTCGTAGGTGACATGCCAAATTTCCTTAGTTTTCTGAGAAAGTAGAGTCATTGGTGGGCTTTCTTAACTATAGTGTCGGCATGCGGGGACCAGGACAGGTTGTTGGTGATCTGGATACCTAAAAACTTGAAGCTCTCGATCCTTTCAACTTCGTTCCCATTGATGTTCTCTACTACACTTCCTGAGGTTGATGACAATCTCCTTTGTTTTGTTGACATCGAGGGAGAGATTATTGTTGTCGCACCAGTTCACCAGATTGGGACTACGGCGCTGAGGACCCGGGTTCGAATCCCAGCCCTATGTCACTGTCTGTGTGGAGTTTCACCCCCACAACGCAAAGATGTTCAGGTTAGGTGGATTGGCCATGCTAAATTGCCCCTTAAATGGAAAATAAATAATTGTGTGCTCTAAATTTTAAAAAACCTGAAAATACTGGACAATCTCAGCAGGTCAGACAGCATCTGTGGAGGGAGAAGGGAGCTGACGTTTCCAGTCTGGAAAGCTTTGTCAGAGTAATCCAGACTGGAAACGTCAGCTCCCTTCTCTCTCCACAGATGCTGTCAGACCCGCTGAGATTGTCCAGCATTTTCTGTTTCTGCAGTCACTGTTCTCATTTGGGAAGAAGTGCTTCTTTAGGTGTTGTCACTGTTGTTAGTAAACAGACTTGTCATTGCAGATAAATTTTGGAATCTACATATTCTAATTCACAGGTAGCAACACAGATTTTGTTGTAGTCCAGGTTATGCTTAATGGGGAGGATTATTCCAGTTTTACGGTATTGTATTGCAGTAGGCTAAACATTCTTTGTTGGAGAGAGAAGTTTAGAATACTGATGCGAGTAACATGGACTTTTGTGTTCCTAGCTAGCACCTTTAACATAGTAATATGTCTCTGCTTCCGGTGGCGGCCATGATCAGATTGGTCACACACAGGGTGACTCCTGCTTGGAGATGTTGGTTTTGGTCCTTTCTGCCCATTTAATGGATGACTTTTGTGGATAAAGTGTGAAATGAGAGGAGGGCGGTGGTTTCTCTCCAAGAGTGGAATTTGGCTGGGTATTAGACCCGGTCAGTCGGTGAGAGCCCTAGCTCAGGAGCTGAAGGACGTTCGTGGCGCTGCACCATTGGAAAAAAAGGCAGAGGGGGAAGGGTCGTCATCGTCTGCCTGTGGAGCAGTTGATGGATATCATTGAGGGAGTGTGCACGTTGTTCCCATGTCTGCGTGGGTCTGACCCCCACAACCCATAGATGTGCAGGGTAGGTGGATTGGTCACGCTAAATTACCCCTTAATTGGAAAAATGTTTTTTTCCAAAAAAGATTGGGGGGGGGGGGGGGGGGGGGGGGGGGGGTTGGACCCATCATCGGGTATATTCCTGCATCCTTTTTAATAAATTTAGAGTACCCAATTTTTTTTCCAATTAAGGGGCAATTTAGCGTGGCCAATCCACCTAGCCTGCACATCTTTAGGTTGTGGGGGTGAAACTCGTGCAGACACGGGAACAAACCACGCAGACATGGGGAGAATGTGCAAACTCCACACGGACAGTGATCCAGGGCTGGGATTCGAACTGGGTCTTCAGCACCGCAGTCCCAGTGCTAACCACTGCACCATATGCTGCCCTATGCATCCATTTCTTTGTGGTGGGGAAGGCGGTGCTGATGGTGGTTGTGGGGGTGGAGTCTGCAGGAATAGTAATTTTGGACCATGCGCTGCATTATATGAAATGAGTTGTGAGGTGGGGCGGACACAGAGACTAGGGTCGAGGTATGATTTGGCACTTTTGGCTGATAAGAAGTTTTGTGATCAGGCGGCATTGGCAATAAGGAACTATGGTGTTTAATCAAAATGAGGAGATGTCTGCGGCCTCGTTCTGGGAGGCACTGAAGGTTTGATGGGGGGGGGGGGGGGTCTCCTTTAAGGCTCATTGGGATAGAGTTGGGACTGAGGAAAGACAGAGTCTGTTGGAAACTATTGTAGATGTGGATCGCAGGTATTCGGTGGCCCCAACGAGGGAGTTGTTGGTGGAAAGTAAGGAATTGCGGCGGCAGTTTGATCGGCTGACAACAGAGGTGGTGGTCAGCTCCGTTGGTTAAAGGGGGTTCAATATGAGTATGGGGAGAAGGCTAGTCGCCTGCTAGCCCACCAGTAGAGACGGCAGGCAGCGGCACAAGGAATTGTGCAGGTGTGGGTGCTGGTGGGGGGGAAGGGTTGGTAACAGCTCCAGAGAAAATCAATGAGGTGTTTGAGGCCTTTTACTGAGCGTTATATGGATCACATCCTAGTGGGGAGGGTACAGATATGGGATGGTTTAGGAGGGGTTGGAGAGTCAGAAGGCGGAAGAGAAGAAGGGACAGCCACTGGATGCGCCATTGGGACTGCAGGAGATAATGGAGTGTGTGGGGTTCGTGCAAGCGGGGAAAGCCCTGGGGCCGGTTGGCTTCCCGGTTGAATTTTATAAGGAGGCAGCACGGTGGCGCAGTGGATAGCACTGCTGCCTCACGGCGCCGAGGTCCCAGGTTCGATCCTGGCTCTGGGTCACTGTCCGTGTGAAGTTTGCACATTCGCCCCGTGTTGTGTGGGTTTCGCCCCCACAACCCAAAGATGTGCAGGCTAGGTGGATGGGCCACGCTAAATTGCCACTTAATTGGAAAAATTAATTGGGTACTCTAAATTTATTTTTTAAAAAGAATTTTATAAGCAGTTTTTGGGGAAGTGAGCACCTCATCTTTTGAATATTTTTAATGAATTGTTGGTGAAGGGGGAGTTGTCAGCCACACTGGCACATGTATCTATTTCTTTGAACCCAAAGAAGGATAAGGGTCTGACATAGTGTGGGGCCTATAGGCCCATCCCGTTATTGAATATGGATGTGAAAGCTTTGGCCAAGCTATTGGCGAGGGGATTGGAGGGCCATGTACCGGATGTGGTCTCAGAGGATCAGATGGGATTTGTTAAGGGGCGGCAGTTGTCGAGTAATATCAGGAAGTTATTGAATGTGGTTATGATCCCATCACGGGGTAGGGTGTTTGACGCGATTGTATTGATGGATGGTCGTGTGGAGTGGCGGTACTTAGAACATAAGAACTAGGAGCAGGAGTAGGCCATCTGGCCCCTCGAGCCTACTCCACCATTCAATGAGATCATGGCTGATCATTTGTGGACTCAGCTCCACTTTCCGGCCCGAGCACCATAACCCTTAATCCCTTTATTCTTCAAAAAACTATCTATCTTTATCTTAAAAACATTTAATGAAGGAGCCTCTACTGCTTCACTGGGCAAGGAATTCCATAGATTCACAACCCTTTGGGTGAAGAAGTTCCTCCTAAACTCAGTCCTAAATCTACTTCCCCTTATTTTGAGGCTATGCCCCCTCGTTCTGCTTTCACCCGCCAGTGGAAATAACCTGCCCGCATCTATCCTATCTATTCCCTTCATAATTTTATATGTTTCCATAAGATCCCCCTGCATCCTTCTAAATTCCAACGAGTACAGTCCCAGTCTACTCAACCTCTCCTTGTAATCCAACCCCTTCAGCTCTGGGATTAATTTAGTGAATCTCCTCTGCACTCCCTCCAGCGCCAGTACGTCCTTTCTCAGGTAAAGAGACCAAAACTGAACACAATACTCCAGGTGTGGCCTCACTAACACCTTATACAGTTGCAGCATAACCTCCCTAGTCTTAAACTCTATCCCTCTAGCAATGAAGGACAAAATTCCATTTGCCTTCTTAATCACCCTGTTGCACCTGTAAACCAACTTTTTGCGACTTGTTCGAGATACTTAGGAGGTTCAGGTTCTTTACATGAGTATGGTAATTATATGCACCCATCCATAGCAAGTGTGAGGAGAAATGGGATGAATTCAGGGTATCTTAGGTTGCATAGGGGGACAAGGCAGGATGCCTGTTACCTCCGTTGATGTTCGCTTTGGCCATTGGGTTTTGGTGATTGCGCTGCGAGCTTCGAATGAGTGACAGGGGATTGTGAGGGGGGAATAGAGAGCACAGGGTGTCATTGTACACTGACGATCTATTGTTTTAAATTTTTTTTTAGTGTATCCAATTAATTTTTCCAATTAAGGGGGCAATTTAGTCTGCAGATCTTTGGGTTGTGGGGGTGAACTAGGGGTGAACTTTCGGCTGTGGGGGAGAAAGCAGAACTAGGGGGCATAGCCTCAAAATAAGGGGAAGTAGATTTAGGACTGAGCTTTGGAGGAACTTCTTCACCCAAAGGGTTGTGAATCTTAAAGACGTTCAGTAGCTGGTTTGTGATGCAGAACAAGGTCAGCAGCGCGGGTTCAATTCCCGTACCAGCTGAGAATTCTGAATTCTCCCTCTGTGAACCAAATTCTCCCTCTGTGTACCCGAACAGGCGTCCGAATGTGGCGACTAGGGGCTTTTCACAGTAACTTTATTGCAGTGCTAATGTAAGTCTACTTGTGACAATAAAAAGATTATTATTATTAGGATGATTTGGTCTCCACAGCCTTCTGCGACAAAGAGTTCCACAGATTCACCACCCTCTGCCTGAAGAAATTCCTCCTCATCTCTGTTTTAAAGGATTGTCCCTTTAGTCTGAGATAGTCCTCTGGTTCTAGTTTTTCCTACAAGTGGAAACAGCCTCTCCACGTCCACTCTATCCAGGCCTCGCAGTATCCTGTAAGTTTCAATAAGATTCCCCCTCATCCTTCTAAACTCCAACGAGTACAGACCCAGCATCCTCAACCGTTCCTCATACAACCGGCTCTTCATTCTAGGGATCATTCTTGTGAACCTCCTCTGGACCCTTTCCAAAGCCAACACATCCTTCCTTAGAAAAGGGGCCCAAAACTGCTCACAATACTCCAAATGGGGTCTGACCAGAGCCTTATATAGCCTCAGAAGTACATCCCTGGTCTTGTACTCTAACCTTCTCGAGACAAATGCTAACATTGCATAGGGCAGCACAGTGGTGCAGTGGGTAGCCTGGCTGCCTCACGGCGCCGAGATCCCAGGTTTGATCCCGGCTCTAAGTCACTGTCCGTGTGGAGTTTGCACATTCTCCCCGTGTTTGCATGGGTTTCGCCCCCACAACACAAAGATGTGCAGGGTAGGTGGATTGACCACGCTAAATTGCTCCTTAATTGGAAAAAATGAATTGGGTACTCTAAATTTATAGACAAAAAAAACATTGCATTTGCCTTCTTTTTTTAATCAATTTAGTGTACCCAATTCATTTTTTCCAATTAAGGGGCAATTTTGCGTGACCAATCCACCTACCCTGCACATCTTTGGGTTGTGGGGTGAAACCTACGGTAGCATGGGAAGAATGAACAAACTCCACACGGACAGTGACCCAGGGCCAGGATCGAACCTGGGATCTCGGCGCCATGAGGCAGCTGGGCTAACCCACTGTGCCACCGTGCTGTCCTGCATTTGCCTTCTTAACGGCTGACAACCTGCACTTTACCTGGCGGATTCTATTGAGTTGGAGGTCGGCAGCGCCACCAGGGGTTGGGGGACTTTTACGAATTTGAGGGTTGGAAAAAAAAATGAAGTTTGCCCTGAGGGGGTTGGAAGAGGGGGTTTTAAGCACTGTGGATACCACCTCTGTCCAAATAAAAGCAAATTACTGCGGATGCTGGAATCTGAAATCAAAGAGAAAATGCTGGAAAATCTCAGCAAATCTGGCAGCATTTGTAGGGAGAGAAAAGAGCTAATGTTTCGAGTCCAGACCCTTTGTCAAAGCTTCTGTCCATGTTTGAGGACTTGTTTGTCGCCAATGGGGAGGGGAGGAGGGGGGGTTAGGGGAGCAAAATGGGGGAAAATTTACAAACTGCGTGTAACATGTTTATTTTGAGGTGTTATTTGTTCTTTGTATCTGACTGTGGAATAAAATATATATATTTTTTTAAGTGCTTCGAGGCACTTCACAATGAGCTTTATCTTTTTTTTAAAAATATGTTTATTCAAGTGTTCCAACAAAATTTTTGACAAAACACCCCCCCCCCAAAAGAAACGCAAAACAATGAGCTTTATCAAGCAAAATTTGCCACCTAGCCACGTAAGGAGATATGGGAAAAGCAAAATATTGGCAATACAGGGTTAGGTATGTAACAGGCTTTAAGCAGGCACAGAGTCTACTACTATTGCATCACATGTCACTGCCCCCTGCTTCAGCTGATTTGCTGCTAAAATCCTTAACAATGCCTTTTGCTTCTTCCAGATTTAACTATTTCAGGGATGAGAGTGGCTGAAGACAAAACAGTTCTGTGAAGGAATCATGTAATTCCATCACTCTTTATGATCTGTAGTGAATGCAAATACTTCTGGGCCATTTCAAATAAGTGGAATTTAATTAGACTTCAAATGGGTAAAAACATTAGTTTTTCATTAATTTGTTTATCCTTCTGCTACCATCAAGACTGTGGACCACTGTATGTGTACAAAATCACCAAAGTTACCTTCTTATTCAATCTGAGATACTTGTGCATCCCTGATATTTGTCACTCTACCATTGGAAGCTGTGCCTTCAGCTGCTGAGGCCCAAACTTTGGAATTCTCTTCCTAAACCTTCTCTCTCATTTAAGGTGAGACCTCCCTCTTTGAACTGTGATAACATTGCCTTCTACAGCTCAGTGTCATTGTATCTGATAATGCTCCTTTGAGTGTTTCCACAGCACCTTTAACATAGTAAAATGTCCCAAAGGTGTTTCATAGGAACATTACTGAACCACAAAGGGGATATTGGGGCAAATGAAGTAGATATTTAAAAAATATATAAATTTAGAGTACCCAATTAGTTTTTTTCCAATTAAGGGGCAATTTAGCGTGGCCAATCCACCTACCCTGCACATCTGTGGGTTGTGGGGGTGAAACCCACGCAGACACGGGGAGAATGTGCAAACTCCACATGGACAGTGACCCAGGGCCGGGATTCAAACCCAGATCCTCAGCGCCTTAGGCAGCAATGCTAACCATTGTGCCACGTTCTGCCCCGATGAGGTAGATATTAAGGAACATTACAAAGAAAGAAAACAGACAGTCTAGGGAGGAAATTCCAGAGTTTTAAAGCCATGGCTCCTGAAAACACTACCGTCTTTTGTGGTGAGATAGGTGGAGACTGACAAGGACAGAAGACAAAAGGAATGTAAATGGTGGTGATTAAGGCTAAGAAAGGTGCTGATAGTGGCTCAGAAAGATTAGAATGTGTGAATGGCAGAACAAAGGTGAGCAGTGTGTCAAAGGGCAACTAGAAACAGTTGGCCAAAGTGGAGTAGGGGGAGGGGGAACAATGGTGAGGGAAAAACATGATGTGGAGATGCCGGCGTTGGACTGGGGTGAGCACAGTGAGATGTCTTACAACACCAGGTTAAAGTCCAACAGGTTTGTTTCGATATCACTAGCTTTCGGAGTGCTGCTCCTTCCTCAGGTGAATGAAGAGATATGTTCCAGAAACATATATATAGACAAATTCAAAGATGCCAGACAATGCTTGGAATGCGAGCATTAGCAGGTGATTAAATCTTTACAGATCCAGAGATGGGGTAACCCCAGGTTAAAGAGGTGTGAATTGTGTCAAGCCAGGACAGTTGGTAGGATTTCGCAGGCCAGATGGTGGGGGATGAATGTAATGAGACATGAATCCCAGGTCCCGGTTGAGGCCGCACTCATGTGTGTGGAACTTGGCTATAAGTTTCTGCTCGGCGATTCTGCATTGTCGCGGGTCCTGAAGGCCGCCTTGGAGAACGCTTACCCGGAGATCAGAGGCTGAATGCCCTTGACTGCTGAAGTGTTCCCCGACTGGAAGGCAACATTCCTGCCTGGTGATTGTTGCACGATGTCCGTTCATTCGTTGCCGCAGCGTCTGCATGGTCTCGCCAATGTACCACGCTTCGGGGCATCCTTTCCTGCAGCGTATGAGGTAGACAACGTTGGCCGAGTCGCACGAGTATGTACCGCGTACCTGGTGGGTGGTGTTCTCACGTGTAATGGTGGTATCCATGTCGATGATCTGGCACGTCTTGTAGAGATTGCCATGGCAGGGTTGTGTGGTGTCGTGGTCACTGTTCTGAAGGCTGCGTAGTTTGCTGCAAACAATGGTTTGTTTGAGGTTGCACGGTTGTTTGAAGGCAAGTAGTGGGGGTGTGGGGATGACCTTGGCAATCTTGTTCATCTTCATCAATGACGTGTTGAAGGCTGTGAAGAAGATGTCGTAGTTTCTCCGCTCCGGGAAAGTACTGGACGACAAAGGGTATTCTGTCGGTTGTGTCCCATGTTTGTCTTCTGAGGAGGTTGGTGCGTTTTTTTGCTGTGGCGCATTGGAACTGTCGATCGATGAGTCGAGCGCCATATCCCGTTCGTACGAGGGCATCTTTCAACGTCTGTAGATGTCTGTTACGCTCCTCCTCGTCTGAGCAGATCCTGTGTATACGGAGAGCTTGTCCATAGGGGATGGCTTCTTTAATGTGTTTTGGGTGGAAGCTGGAGAAGTGGAGCATCGTGAGGTTATCCGTGGGCTTGCGGTAAAGCGAAGTGCTGAGGTGACCGTCCTTGATGGAGGCGAGTGTGTCCAAGAATGCAACTGATTTTGGAGAGTAGTCCGTGGTGAGTCTGATGGTTGGATGGAACTTATTGATGTCATTGTGTGACATCAGGGAAAAATAGATTGATGGAAGAAATGAAAATAAATTGATATAAATAAAAATGGGTTGATGGTGGGGTGAGAGTTCACAGTTTAAGTTGTTGCACTCAATGTTAAATCCAGAAGGCTGTAACGTGCCTAATCGGAAGATGAGGTGCTCTTCCTCCAGTTTGCGCTGGGCTTCACTGGAACATTGCGGCAGGCCAAGGGTGGCTATGAGAGCAGGGCAGTGAGTTAAAATGGCAAGTTAACAGGAAGGTCTGGGTCCTGCTTGAGGATGGACCGGAGGTGTTCTGAAAAGTGGTCACCCAGTCTGCATTTAGTCTCTCGAATGTAGAGTAGACCGCACTGGGAGCAGCAAATGATTGTTTAGGGCCTTAGATGGTGAGCAGGATGTAAAGTGGCAGGCAGGTGTTACACCGTCAGCGATTGCATGGGAAGGTGCCGTGGGAAGAGGATGAGATGTTGGGGGTGATGGGAGGAGTGGACCAGGTTATCTCGGAGGGAACGATCCCTGTGGAATGCTGACAGGGATAATGAGGGTAAGATGAGTTTAGTAGTGGCATCATGCTGGAGTTGGCGGAACTGGCGGAGGATGACTCTTTGAATGAAATGAAATGAAATGAAAATCGCTCATTGTCACAAGTAGGCTTCAAATTAAGTTACTGTGAAAAGCCCCTAGTCACCCCATTCCGGCACCTGTTCAGGGAGGCTGGTACGGGAATTGAACCGTGCTGCTGGCATGCCTTGGTCTGTTTTCAAAGCCAGCGATTTAGCCCTGTGCTAAACAGCCCCATGCGGAGACTGGTGGGGTGAAACGTGAGGGCAAAGGGGACCCTATCCTGGTTCTGGGAAGGAGGTGAGGAAGTGAGAGCAGAGGTGCGGGATTGGGTCAGACACGGATGAGAACCCTGTCGACTACAGTGGGTTGAAAATCACGATTAAGGAAGAATGAAGACATGTCAGCAGCCCTGTTTTGGAATAGTCTGTCTGCAGAAATTGAAATAGAAAGGTCAAGGAAGGAAAAGGAAGTATTAGAGATGGACCACGTGAAGGTCATAGAGGGGTGGAAATTGGAAGCAAAATGAATACATTTTTCCAGGTCCAGCCCGAACATGAAGTGACAGTGGCTAGCACTGCTGCCTCACGGCGCTGAGGACCCAGGTTCGATCTCGACCCCGGGTCACTGTCCATGTGGAGTTTACACATTCTCCATGTGTCTGCGTGGGACTCACCCCCACAGTGGTTAGCATAGTCGCTTTACAGCACTAGGTTTGATTCCCGGCTTAGGTCATTGTGTGTGTGGAGTCTACACATTCTCCCCGTGTCTGTGTGGGTTTCCTCCGGGTCCTCCGGTTTCCTCCCACAAGTCCCAAAAGACGTGTTTGTTAGGTAAATTCGACATTCTGAATTCTCCCTCCGTATACCTGAACAGACGCCGGAGTATAACGACTAAGGAATTTTCACAGTAACTTCATTGCAATGTTAATGTAAGCCTACTTGTGACAATATATATATTTTTAATTCACTTACGATATGTGGTTGTCGCTAGTTAGGTCAGCATTTATTGTCCAACCCTAGTTGCCCTTCAGAGAAGGTGGTGATAAGTTGCCTTCTTGAACCACTACAGTCCTTCAGGTGTAGGTATACTCACTGTGCTGTTAGGGAGGGAGTTCCAGGATGTTGCCCGAGCGACAGCGAAGGAACAGTGATATATTTCCAAGTCATGGTGATGAGTGACTTGGAGGGGAACCGCCAGGTGGTAGGGTTCCCAGATATCTGATGCTCTTGTCCTTCTAGATGGTAGTGGTAGTGGGTTTGGAAGGTGCTGATTAAGGAAACTTGGTGAGTTACTGCAGTGCATCTTGTAGATGGTACACACGGCTGCCACTGTTCGTCAGTTGTGGAGGGTTTGAATGCTTGTGGAAGTGAGGCAGCACGGTGGTGCAGTGAGTTAGCACTGCGGCCTCAATGCGCTGAGGTCCCAGGTTCCATCCCGGCTCTGGGTCACTGTCCGTGTGCAGTTTGCACATTCTCTCCGTGTTTGCACGGGTTTCGCCCCCACAACCCAAAAAAGTGAAAGCTAGGTGGATTGGCCACACTAAATTGCCCCTTAATTGGAAAAAATGAATTGGGTATTCTAAATTTTTAAATAAAAACAATGTTTGTGGAAGAAGGAGCAATCAAGCGGGCTGCTTTGACCTGGCTGGTGTCGAGCTTCTTAAGTGTTGTTGGAGCTGCACTAATCCAGGCAAGTAGAGTATTCCATTACACTCCTGACTTGTGCCTTGTAGATGGTGGACAAGCTTAGGGGGGGGGGGGGGGGGGGGGGTCAGGAGGTGAGTTGGGCAGCACGGTGGTGCAGTGGTTAACACTGCAGCCTCACAGCGCCGAGGTCCCAGGTTCAATCCTGTCTCTGGGTCACTGTCCATGTGGAGTTTGCACATTCTCCCCGTGTTTGCGTGGGTTTCGCCCCCACAACCCAAAGATGTGCAGGGTAGGTGGATTGGCCATGCTAAATTGCCCCTTAATTGGAAAAAAAATGAATTGGGTATTCTAAATTTTTTTTAAAAGGTGAGTTACTCACCATAGGGATCCTAGCCTTTGGCCTGCTCTGGTAGCCACAGTATTAATGTGGCTAGTCCAGTTCAGTTTCTGATCAATGGTAACCTCCAGGATGTTGATTGTGGGGATTCAACGATGGTAATGCCATTGAATGTCAAAGGGCGGTGGTTAGATCCTCTCTTGTGGGAGATGGTCATTGCCTGACACTTGTGCAGCCTGAATGCAACTTGCCATTTGTCAGCCCAAGCCTGGATATTGCCCAGGTCTTGCTGCATTTGGACATGGACTGCTTCATTATCTGAGGAGTCGTGAATGGTGCTGAACATTGTGCAGTCATCTGCAAATATCCCCACTTCTAACCTTATGATGGAAGGCAAGTCATTGATGAAGATGCTTGAGCCTAGGACACTACCCTGAAGAACTCCTGCAATGATGTCCTGGAGCTGAGATGATTGACCTCCAACCACCACAACAATCTTCCTTTGTGCCAGGTATGACTCCAACCAGCGGAGTGTTTTCCCCCTGATTCCCATGGACTCCAATTTAGCTAGAGTTCCTTGATGCCATACTCGGTCAAATGCTGCCTTGATGTCAAGGGCAGTCACTCTCACCTCACCTCTGGCATTCAGCTCTTTTGTCCATGTTTGAACCAAGGCTGTAATGAGGTCAGGAGCTGAATGACCCAGGCGGAACCCAAACTGAGCGTCCGTGAGTTTGCTAGAGGGCAGCATGGTGGCACAATGGGTTAGCACTGCGGCCTCACAGCGCCGAGGTCCCAGGTTCGATCCTGGTGCTGGGTCACTGTCCGTGTGGAGTTTGCACATTCTCCCCGTGTTTGCATGGGTTTCGCCCCCACAACCCAAAAGATTTGCAGGGTAGGTGAATTGGCCACGCTAAATTGTCCTTAACTGGAAAAGAAAATAATTGGCTACTCTAAATTTTTAATTTAAAAAAAAGTATCAGCAGGAGTATTATTCATTACTTAGGCATCACACTTTAGGAAGATTGTAAAGGCCTTAGAAGAAGGGATTCATGAGAATTGTACCAGTGGTGAGGGACTTCAGTTATGTGGAAAGACTGGTCTCTTTAGAGCTGAGAGGTAAAGAGGGGATTTATTGGAGGTGTTTGAAATCATGGATAGTTTTGAGAGAGAAAATAAGGAGAAATTGATTTTAGAACAAAGAACAATACAGCACAGGGACAGGCCCTTCGGCCTTCGAAGCCTGCTCCGATCACGTGTCCTATCTAGACCAATCACCTATGTCCTCCTATACCCAGTTTGTTCATGTGCCTATCCAGATAAGTCTTAAACGCCGCCTTCCATCATTTTAGTGATGCTTCAGTAAACAAAGGAAGAAAGGCAACATTAAGTTCTGTTTTTACACAGTGAGAAGCGGTGAACTCGAAGATGTTGCCTGAAAAGCTGGTTGAAGCAGAATCAGTAGAAACTTGCAAAAGGAAATTGAATAAATGATTGATGGGAAAACAATTACAGCAACTTTGGGCATAGAACATAGAACGATACAGCGCAGTACAGGCCCTTCGGCCCACGATGTTGCACCGAAACAAAAGCCATCTAACCTACACTATGCCATTATCATCCATATGCTTATCCAATAAACTTTTAAATGCCCTCAATGTTGGCGAGTTCACTACTGTTGCAGGTAGGGCATTCCACGGCCTCACCACTCTTTGCGTAAAGAACCTACCTCTGACCTCTGTCCTATATCTATTACCCCTCAGTTTAAAGCTATGTCCCCTCGTGCCAGCCATTTCCATCCGCGGGAGAAGGCTCTCACTGTCCACCCTATCTAACCCCCTGATCATTTTGTATGCCTCTATTAAGTCTCCTCTTAACCGTCTTCTCTCCAACGAAAACAACCTCAAGTCCATCAGCCTTTCCTCATAAGATTTTCCCTCCATGCCAGGCAACATCCTAGTAAATCTCCTCTGCACCCGCTCCAAAGCCTCCACGTCCTTCCTATAATGCGATGACCAGAACTGTACGCAATACTCCAAATGCGGCCGTACCAGAGTTTTGTACAGCTGCAACATGACCTCCTGACTCCGGAACTCAATCCCTCTACCAATAAAGGCCAACACTCCATAGGCCTTCTTCACAACCCTATCAACCTGGGTGGCAACTTTCAGGGATCTATGTACATGGACACCGAGATCCCTCTGTTCATCCACACTTCCAAGAACTTTACCATTAGCCAAATATTCCGCATTCCTGTTATTCCTTCCAAAGTGAATCACCTCACACTTCTCTACATTAAACTCCATTTGCCACCTCTCAGCCCAGCTCTGCAGCTTATCTATGTCCCTCTGTAACCTGCTACATCCTTCCACACTGTCGACAACACCACCGACTTTAGTGTCGTCTGCAAATTTACTCACCCACCCTTCTGCGCCTTCCTCTAGGTCATTGATAAAAATGACAAACAGCAACGGCCCCAGAACAGATCCTTGTGGTACGCCACTTGTAACTGAACTCCATTCTGAACATTTCCCATCAACCACCACCCTCTGCAGGGAAGCAGGAATAACTCATTGTTATTTCAAAGATTTGTGGCAATCCTGATGGGCTGTATGGCCTCCTTGTGTGCTGTAGCATGCAATGGGCAGAGTTTTTCATTCTGGAGACCAGGGGAAAGATTTCCTTAGAAATCAACAAAGGCGGATAGCGGGAGGGAAAGCGGCAATCAGGCACATAATGCCAAATATTTTCATCCATGGTTTCCCTGTCATATCGCTGGCGGAACGGCCTCTGATTCACCCGACCCACCATCACCTCAGCGCTGCAATCATTGGGTTACCACACTTAAAGGTTACCACAGTGCACATCTGCCACACTTCGCAAGACGTCGGGAAGGGATGGCTCCCAGGAAATCTGACCCAAGATTCCCTGCACCTCCCTGGAGGGACTCCTTGATGTTGTAGAGGCCCATGTTTCGGACAAAAATGCTTCGGACAAAAACCTAGCTACAAGGTCACAAACCCAGTATGGGAGGTGGTGGCAGAAGAGGACAGATATTCAGGGCAGGAATCTTTTCCCAAAGTTAGGGGAGTCTAAAACTAGAGGGCATAGGTTTAAGGTGAGAGGGGAGAGATACAAAAGGGTTCGGAGGGGCAGTTTTTTTATACAGAGGGTGGTGAGTGTCTGGAACGAGCTGCCAGAGGCAGTAGTAGAGATCGGTCCAATTTTGTCTTTTAAAAAGTATTGCGTTATATGGGTAAGATGGGCATAGAGGGATATAGGCCAAATGCAGGCAATTAATAATAATCTTGATTATTGTCACCAGTAGGCCTACATTAACACTGCAATGAAGTTACTGTGAAAATCCCCTAGTCGCCACATTCTGGAGCCTGTTCAGGTCACAGAGGGAGAATTCAGAATGTCCAATTCACCTAACGGCACGTCTTTCGGTACTTGTGTGAGGAAACTGGAGCACCCGGAGGAAACCCACGCAGACATGGGGAGAACGTGCAGACTCTGCACAGACAGTGACCCAAGCCGGGAATCGAACCTGGGACCTTGGTACAGTGAAGCAACAGTGCTAACCACTATGCTACCGTGCCGCCCAGAACTAGCTTAGTGGTAAAAGCTGGACAGCATGTGCAAGTTGGGCTGAAGGGCCTGTTTCCATGCGGTAAACCTCTATGAATGATCTTCTCTGTTCTGTCAGAGTAAGTCACTCTTCTCATCACTCGTAATTCAAACACACACACCCATTACTCACTGCCGGCTCAAGGGACACCAGCGCTCACTGTACCATACACAACTTCTTCTCCCCTGTGAGTCGTGTCCTCATCCACTTGCAGATCCCAGTCACCATCCACAGATGCCATGCATCCTTATCATCTGTTCTGGCACACGTCCTGCGGACAATCCCTCCATCTGTCTTCATGCGGGACAAGCTGGCTTACAAGCTGACAAGAGGGAGAGATTCCAGACAGTGGAAGGATGCCAGAACCCAAGGTCCGCAAGTACTTCGAGAGCCGAGCCATCCAGCTCACCGGGGAGGGCACTCACTGGCTGTTCCTGTGCTGATGGATAGGTCCGCGACGATCAACAAAGTGAAAATCCACACTGCATCATCCATTAGACAACAATGCTATGCGTCGTGTCTTTTGTTTCTCAGGTCCCTACCATGCACTAATTAATTTTCCTTTCTGTCGATAATTTCCAGTGCAATATGCAGTCACGTCTTTGGGAGCTCCGATCCGGTCCCACTTTAGAAAAAACATTTTGTCCATTTTTTTCGGGTGATACTCACCAGAGAAAGTCAGAGACCAACGGAATAGGTTCCCCTCGCTGATCCCATGCCCAAATGAAAAGGAAGAGAGATCTGGAAGCCTGAAATTGATCTGCTCAACCAACAATTTAACTTTAGTGGATGCTGATATTGGACAGAATATGTAATTCAGTACAGGAGGTGCTGGGCCCGGTCCAGGCGGAGCTCAACAAAAGTAGTGAGGCGGAAAGAAAAACATGGCGAGAAGGGCAGAACGGTCGCATAGTGGTAAGCACTGCTGCCTCATAGCACCGAGGACCCAGATTTGATCCCAGCCCCGGGTCTCTGTCCGTGTGGAGTTTGGACATTCTCCCCGTGTCTGTGCGGGTCTCACCCCCACAACCCAAAGACGCAGAGGGTAGGTGGATTGGCCACGCTAAATTATCCCTTAATTAGAAAAAAAAATTGAGCTCTTTAAATAATTTTTTTTAAATTACTAGCTGAGTGCCATGTCATTACTGGCTCCGATAAATGGTAACCATTTGTTTGTGTTATTGGGTTTGGATTCAACTTTTACGGCAGGGGAAGGGAAGGGGTTAGAGTGCTTTAGAGACTTGTTTATAGATGGACGGTTCACCAGTTGGGAGGCGTTCTCGGCAAAATTCCAACTATCAGGGGCACACCCATCTCTTCCTGCGCGTGGTTCAGCCTGATCCAACTAAAGGTGGTTCATAGAGCTCATTTAACCAAAACTAGGATGAGTGGGTTCTTTGCTGGAGTGGAGGACAGGTGCGAGCAGTGATCTCGTGGGCCCAGCAACCATACGCAAATATTCTGGTCTTGCCCAAAGATGGTGATCTTTTGGGTCTCCTTCTTTAGCACCATGTCTGCGATTCTTAACATTGATCTGGAACCTTGTCTGTTGGTGGCCATTTTTGGGGTGTCGGACTCAGCAGGGCTGCGGACCGGGGTAAAGGCGATGCTCTCACCTTTGCCTCACTGATAGCCTGAAGGTGAGTTCTGCTGGGATGGAGAGTGTCCACTCCGCCTAGTGCCTCAGCCTGGTTCAGTGACCTTATGGACTTTGTATACCTGGAAAAGGTCCAGTACACTGTGGGGGGGTTCGGTGGAGGGATTGTACCTGAGATGACAGCCATTTATCTCATACTTCTCAGAGTTAATTACCATCAGCTGTTGGGGAGGGGGAGAAGGCAGGGATTATTGGAAGGGTTAGGGGGATAGATGGGGAGGGGGTTGGATGTAGCATTTATTGTATGTTTTTCTATATCTCTGATTTCTGTGTTGTTAATATGTCAACTGTTGTGTTGTAGTTTAGATCGTGTTTGTTAAATATGAAATCTTTAATAAAAAAATGTTTTTTAAAAAATCTTTCCTTTCTGTCACAGGTACACCAGGAAAGCAGCCCAGTGAATTCACCAGCCAGGTCCTCGACTCCAGCCCCACAGGAGCACATGGACCCCAATAATGAAAGAACCGTCACATTGCTCACCAACGCAGAGACACAGACCTAGGTAGGACTTAGTTCTAGAGTAGCCTCAGGGGCACAATCTGGTGAACACATCAGACTTTCAGATCCAAAGCAGGCGGAGGCAGGGACGTCCCAGGGTGCAGACACTCGGAGGGTCATTGGAGGCCAAGTCAGAAGAGGCGCCACTGAACTCGGTCATGCCTCAGTTGCTGGCGCTCTAAAGCAAACTCGGGAAAATCAGGAAGGGACAGAAACATTAAAAATCGAAGCAGGAGTAGGTCATTCGGCCCTTCGAGCCTGCTCTGCCATTCAAATGATCATGGCTGATCGTCCAACTCAGTAACCCGTTCCCACTTTCCCCCATATCCTTTGAAGTCTGGTGCACTCCTCAGAATCAAAGGCTGCATAGAGGAGTCCAACCACCTTATGCCTGAGGTGAGTGTGCACCGACAAAATTAGGTCAGCGCAGCTCAGGTAGCAGCTGTTATGGAGACCATGTTGGAAGATGGGCCAAATGGCCTCCTTCTGCACTGTAGGGATTCTTTTATTTTATAAATTTAGAGGAGCCAATTATTTTTCTTTTTCCAATTAAGGGACAATTTAGCATGGCCAATCCACCTAACCAGCACATCTTTGGGTTGTGGGGGTGAAACCCACGCAGACAATAATTTTGTATACAAAATTATGAGGGGCATAGACAGAGTGGATAGTCAGAGGCTTTTCCCCAGGGTAGAGGGGTCAATTACTAGGGGGCATAGGTTTAAGGTGAGAGGGGCAAAGTTTAGAGTAGATGTACGAGGCAAGTTTTTTACGCAGAGGGTAGTGGGTGCCTGGAACTCACTACCGGAGGAGGTAGTGGAGGCAGGGACGATAGGGACATTTAAGGGGCATCTTGACAAATATATGAATAGGATGGGAATAGAAGGATACGGACCCAGGAAGTGTAGAAGATTGTAGTTTAGTCGGGCAGTATGGTCGGCACGGGCTTGGAGGGCCGAAGGGCCTGTTCCTGTGCTGTACATTTCTTTGTTCTTTGTTCTTGGTTCTTTGACACGGGGAGAATGTGCAAACTCCATACGGGCAGTGACCCAGGGCCGCGATTCAAATCTGGGACCTCAGTGCCGTAGTCCCAGTGCTAACCACTGCGCCATATGCCGCCCTGACTGTCGGGATTCTTCCTTTGCATGCTGTTTTGGCAAGATCCTACATTACTCTTGCCTCACACCACATGACCCAGTGGCCTCAGCTTTGACCACTCAACTGTATCCTGAGCTCTTTTCTCAGATGCAGGCATTATCCAAAGCTTCACTCCAAGGCCTTGCGCTCAACCTGGTCTATGGGATGTGAACATCCTGCATCCAGAAGTTCCCCCTCCTCCCAGATTTGAGTGAAATAATCAGTCTGTGATGGCTCCCGACCCACCCATCAGATTGCCCCAGCCTTCCCATACTATGAGGCCCTTCCAAGATGCCTGTGACCCAACAACAGAAGGCATCCTTAGGAACGGTGCTTTTCACTCAGTATTCACTCTTCTTTCCAGTATTCTCTGAGTCAACCCCCCAGTAATTCACTGAATCCTCCTCCTGGCCTTTCCCGACAAGGCCCCCTGGAGTCTACACCCCGGTACCCTTGAGTCTTCCCCTCATACTCTGGAGTCTTCCTCCCTGTCTCTCCCGACTAGGTCCCTAGTACCTTGGAGTCTTCTCCAAACCCACCCGTGTATCCTGAAGTCTTAGTCTACACCCCTGTACCCTTCTCCACAACGCAACCCGGTAGGTTGGAGTATTCTCCCCAACATAACCCGGTACTCTGGAGTCCACGTCCATCCCCCAGTCTCCTTCAACTAGGCCCTGGTACCCTGGAATATTCCACCCTGTACCCTGTATCTTTCCAATAACCTTCCCCAACTAGTCTCCCAGTTTTTGGTACCCTGGAGCCTCCCCCCCCAACCCCCCAGGTACCCTGGAGTCGACCCCTCGCCATCCTGGACTCAAACTCTGGTACGCTACCAGTGTTATCCTGGTCTCCCTTGAGTGTTACCCTGGTCACCATCAAATGTTACCCCAGTTGCGCTCGAGTGCTACCCGGATCTCCCTCGAGTGTGCCTTGGTCATCCTCGAGTGTTACCCTGTTTGTCTCCGATATCCTGGTGGACCCGAGTCAAACCTGGTGACCCCCGAGACAAAGCCTGGTGTTGTCTGGTGAATTATCAGACACTTCGACTGATCTATTATTAAAACAGGTGCCCTTACTTATGAGACGAACAAAGGACAGAAACAGGTTTGCTGTTTATCAAAATATTGTGCACAATTTTCCGATTCTTTTACTGTACTCTATTTTATTTGGGGATAGCAATCTTCAACATTACCTACTAGGAATATGATTCAGACTTACAGCTGAACTCTAGGTATTAGCCACACTTAGTGAAGGAGGCCAGCCTAGCTATGACCATTCGATGTGGATACCTTCTTCTCTGAGCTAGGAGCTCAGTATCTCTTATTCTTACAATGGTTGTGCCTGGGAGACACCCAGGTTCTCACTGACGATCTGTTCCAATGTTCCTTCTTTTATACCGGTTCTGTTAGGGCTGAGTCATAGGTATAAGCCCGCACCTGGCCGGAGTTCTATTGTCCCATCCAGACTTAAAACTAAATAATAGGAATGAACGGGATGCTCCTGTTCAGCCAGGGTAATTCAATCAAGATCCATTGTCCTCTAAAACACTCTTGTCTGACCACCTATTAGCCCATTATGAAGTCTGATTGCCTCTTTATCGTTCGTTCTGCTGCAAAATTGTTCACTTGTGTTGAATGTTCGTTACATATTCATAGCTCATTTTGTTCTCTCATGTAAAAGTGTTAACTACTGTGAGTGGATAGGTCCATATAGCGATGATGGGTTTCTGTGTTGAATTGAGTGCTCTTGCAGATGGCCAGTATTGATTTTAGCCAGGGTCTTATTTTTCAGTTTCTCTTTTATCTTTTCAACATCATTGAGCTCAACTTTTGATCCTTTAATACGCTATTTGCCATATATCCTACTCTTTAACAAGTTTTGTTTGTATTACAGTTAGCATTGTAAACCTAAATTCTTAGTAGTCATATGTCAAAACTTTTGTCTCCACTAGCATACACCAGCGACATCCCCTTAAGGTTTAAATAACTCAGTACAGGTAGAAAGTAACTTGAGTGAATTTTATGCTTCCGTAACAGATTGCAGAGGAAACTCCTCCATTATCGCATCATTGTTCTTGGTCATTCCTCCTTAGTTCATGAATGGCATGATCTGCACAAACTCTATATTTTATTCCTCTATGCTTTTGAAAACCACACATAATTAGGTGATGGAGGAATTCCATCATCTGTTGCAGCTTCATTGACACTCTTCACTTGCAGATCACCTCACTCATGAACATATAACAGCCCTTACCCTTTTTAGGTCACTAATTTCTAACCTATTCACATTTAAGTACATAGAATTAAAACAACAAATTTTATATCTTCATGTATTCATCACCTGGGAAGCAAGGTGGCACAGTAGTTAGCACTGTTGTCTACGGTGCTGTGGATCCCGGCTCTGGGTCACTGTCCGTGTGGAGTTTGCACATTCTCCCCGTGTTTGCGCGGGTTTCGCCCCCACAACCCAAAGATGAGCAGAGTAGGTGGATTGGCCACGCTAAATTGCCCCTTAATTGGAAAAAAAATAATTGGGTACTCTAAATTTTAAAAAAATTCATCACCTGAGATATCATTTAGTCAGTATGGATAACACACACAAAAACAAATGTTAACGGTGACATTGTGAGCTGAGAATATGATTAATTTTCAAAATCTATAAAAGGTTTAGAAACTCAAAAATCCACACAGACTAACTCCTATTGCTCTTTATTTGTCAAAAATCTTAAATGTCTGGTCACCCCGAGTCAAAGACTGGTCACCCCGAGTCTAAGCCTGGTCACCCCGAGTCAAAGTCTGGTCACTCCGAGTCAAAGCCTGGTCACCCCGAGTCAAAGCCTGGTCACCCCGAGTCAAAGCCTGGTCACCCACGAGTCAAAGCCTGGTCACCCCGAGTCAAAGCCTGGTCACCCCGAGTCAAAGCCTGGTCACTTCGAGTCAAAGCCTGGTCACCCCGAGTCAAAGCCTGGTCACCCCGAGTCAAAGCCTGGTCACCCACAAGTAAAAGCCTGGTCACCCACGAGTCAAAGCCTGGTCACCCCGAGTCAAAGCCTGGTCACCCCGAGTCAAAGCCTGGTCACTTCGAGTCAAAGCCTGGTCACTCCGAGTCAAAGCCTGGTCACCCCGAGTCAAAGCCTGGTCACCCCGTGTCAAAACCTGGTCACCCCGAGTCAAAGCCTGGTCACCCCTGAGTCAAAGCCTGGTCACTCCGAGTTAAAGCCTGGTCACCCCGAGTCAAAGACTGGTCACCCCTGAGTCAAAGCCTGGTCACTCCGAGTCAAAGCCTGGTCACCCCGAGTCAAAGCTTGGTCACCCCGAGTCAAAGCCTGGTCACCCCGGGTCAAAGCCTGGTCACCCACGAGTCAAAGCCCGGTCACCCCGAGTCAAAGCCTGGTCACCCCGGGTCAAAGCCTGGTCACCCTGAGTCAACACCTGGTCACCCCGAGTCAAAGCCTGGTCACCCCTGAGTCAAAGCCTGGTCACCCCGAGTCAAAGACTGGTCGCCCCGAGTCAACACCTGGTCACCCCGAGTCAAAGCCTGGTCACCCCGAGTCAAAGACTGGTCACTCCGAGTCAAAGCGCTCCGCAGTCCCGCAAAACCGGGGAACCAGGTCCTCAATTCCCGCCGGAGTGAGAGCCACCGAATGTGCGGCTCACTCACTCATCGCCGCCACCGGAAGTCTGTGGATGGAAGTTTTGACATAGGGCTTATGATTCCAATGTGCTGTGGACCCAGGTCCGCTCCCGGCCCCAGTTCACTGCCTGTGTGGAGTTTGCACATTCTCCCGTGTCTGCGTGGATTTCACCCCACCACTCAAAGATGTGCAGCATAGGTGGATTGGCCACACTAAATTGCCCCTTAATTGGAAAAAATGAATTGGGTACTCTAAATTTATTTTTTAAAGTGATTCCGGCATATGGGTCCGATAATGAGATGGAAATATATTATAATGATGTTCCTAATATTGAATGGCAGGTTTTACGTTCACCAGACGGGGGAAGGGGACAATCGAAGCAAGCTTTCATACCTGAGTCAAAGGCTGGTCACTCCGAGTCAAAGCCTGGTCACCCCGAGTCAAAGCCTGGTCACCCCGGGTCAAAGCCTGGTCACCCCGAGTCAAAGCCTGGTCACCCCGAGTCAAAGCTGTTTAAGGGGTGTTTAGCACAGGGCTAAATCGCTGGCTTTGAAAGCAGACCAAGGCAGGCCAGCAGCACAGTTCAATTCCCGTAACAGCCTCCCCGAACAGGCGCCGGAATGTGGCGACTAGGGGCTTTTCACAGTAACTTCATTGAAGCCTACTTGTGACAATAAGCGATTTTCATTTTTCATTTTTCAAGCCTGGTCACCCCGAGTCAAAGCTTGGTCACCCCAGGTCAAAGCCTGGTCACCCCGAGTCAAAGCCTGGTCACCCCGAGTCAAAGCCTGGTCACCCCGAGTCAAAGACTGGTCACCCCGAGTCAACGCTTGGTCACTCCGAGTCAAAGCCTGGTCACCCCGAGTCAAAGCCTGGTCACCCCGAGTCAAAGCCTGGTCACCCCGAGTCAAAGACTGGTCACCCCTGAGTCAAAGCCTGGTCACCCCTGAGTCAATGTCTGGTCACTCCGAGTCAAAGCCTGGTCACCCCGAGTCAAAGTCTGGTCACTCCGAGTCAAAGCCTGGTCACCCCAAGTCAAAGTCTGGTCACTCCGAGTCAAAGCGCTCCGCAGTCCCGCAAAACCGGGGAACCAGGTCCTCAATTCCCGCCAGAGTGAGAGCCACCGAATGTGCGGCTCACTCACTCATCGCCGCCACCGGAAGTCTGTGGATGGAAGTTTTGACATAGGGCTTATGATTCCGATGTGCTGTGGACCCAGGTCCGCTCCCGGCCCCAGTTCACTGCCTGTGTGGAGTTTGCACATTCTCCCGTGTCTGCGTGGATTTCACCCCACCACCCAAAGATGTGCAGCATAGGTGGATTGGCCACACTAAATTGCCTCTTAATTGGAAAAAATGAATTGGGTACTCTAAATTTATTTTTAAAAGTGATTCCGGTATATGGGTCCGATAATGAGATGGAAATATATTATAATGATGTTCCTAATATTGAATGGCAGGTTTTACGTTCACCAGACGGGGGAAGGGGACAATCGCAGCAAGCTTTCATACCAACATAAAATGCAATCTTGGACTTCTCGCAATATTTTCCACTCCCATTGCTGAAGCCGCCAGATGCAAATGGAAGAGGAAAATTCTGGTCCACCGTAGGTGGAAAGCTAGCACGGTTCCTGCTGGCCAGTGGGGCAGGTGAACACATGTGACCTTCTGATTTTCAGTTCATTCATTATACATTCACAAGGAGCTCGGCGAATATCGTGATGGGGTGGGCACCTTGAAACCCACCCACCTAAAAAGACCCTCCTCCCACCTCGAGGGATTTCGCTTACAACTGCGTGGTCAAGGTCAGTTTGGAAAAATGGTGCACATCATCTTTCAAACTAGCTCTGCCATCTTCTACAATCCCCCGTCCCCATAGACCACCCAATATCACCATTCCTCCTTCCCTTCCATCACCCTTATACCCCCTCCGTGACCCTGCACCCTATCACAATCCATCTCCACATGTCTGCCCTCCCCTCAGAGCTAACCCCATGCCCACCCTGACCCAGCCTCCTCCAGTTATTAAATCCACCTGCCTTGTCCCCCTTTGTGACCCATTTTCACCTACCAGGTTCTCAGCTTGGGCCTGCCACCCTACCTCATCCACCTTATGATTGTGACCGTTCCCTCCTTTCATCAGTACCCTGAGTTCCCCCCCACCCTGGACCCCACCATTACCCTACCCTTGAAGACATTCCCCGTCTCCCCTGACATTGCCCATTGACCCCCATCCCCTCCCTCCTTCTTCCCTGGACACTCTCCCCACCCTTTGTAGGAAAAGGGTGCCTGCCTCCCTTGCCCAGCTTTGCCGCAGCATTTGCTAACAATTCTCAATCTGATTGAAGTTATCTCAGGTCCCCAAGAAGGAGAAAGTGACATGTACAGACCTCAATGTTGTGGAAAGAGGTGAAGCTCGCCATGTGCCCACCACTTTTATACAGTCGTAAAACTGAACTTTCCAAATTCTTCCTGGTAGGAAATTTAATTTGGATGGAAGCTTAATTCTGGCCTTTCAATGAACATGCACGAAATGCCATTGCGTCCAAATGGGGTTCCCAACATTGTTTGTCAGGAAGCTTGACCTACCTTTAACCCACCATGAAAGTCGGGAGAATAAAATTCGAATAGTTTATCCTGCTGTCGGGAATTCTTATTTTGCCTCCCGCCAACCACAATTCCTGCTGTTGGCAGGAGTGGAAAATTCCACCCTATGATTTAAGAAATTTTGAATGTTAAGCCTTCATTTTAGTGCTGTCTTTCTTTCAGGAAGGCCACTTGTGGAAAGTATGCTTGTAAAGTATTTGCTTTTGGGTTAATCCTGGTGCTGCATTATTGTTCCTCCTCATTGAATTTTACAGCACAGAAGGAACCCATTCAGACCATCATAAGACAATAAGACATAGAAGCAGAATTAGGCCACTCAGCCCATCGAGTCTGCTCCGCCATTCAATCATGGCTGATATTTTCTCATCCCCATTCTCCTGTCTTCTCTTCATAACCCCTGATCCCCTTATTAATCAAGAACCTATCTCTGTCTTAATGACACTCAGTGATTTGGCCTCCACAGTCTTCTGCAGCAAAGAGTTCCACAGATTCACCACCCTCTGGCTGAAGAAATTCCTCCTCATCTCTGTTTTAAACGATCGTCCCTGTAGTCTGAGATTGTGTCCTCTGGTTCTAGTTTTTCCGACAAGTGGAAACATTCTCTCCACGTCCACTCTATCCAGGCCTCGCAGTATCCTGTAAGTTTCAATAATATCCCCCCTCATCCTTCTAAACTCCAATGAGTACAGACCCAGAGTCCTCAACCGTTCCTCATACGACATGTTCTTCATTCCAGGGATCATTCATGTGAACCTCCTCTGGACCCTTTCCAAGGCCAGCACATCTTTCCTTAGATATGGGGCCCAAAACTGCTCATAATACTCCAAATGGGGTCTGACCAGAGCCTTATACAGCCTCAGAGGTACATCCCTGGTCTTGTATTCTAGCCCTCTAGACATGAATGCTAACTTAGCTGTTAGTTAATTAACATGAATGCTAACTTAGCTGCCTTCTTAATTGCCGACTAAACCTGCACGTTAACCTTAAGAAAATCGTGAACAAGGACTCCCAAGTCCCTTTGCGCTTCCGATTTCCAAAGTATTTCCCATTTAGAAAATAGTCTATGCCTAAATTCCTCCTTCCAAAGTGCATAACCTCATACTTTTCCACATTGTATTTAATTTGCCACTTCATTGCCCACTCTCTCAGTTTGTCCAAATCTTTCTGCAGCCCTCTTGCTTCCTCAATACTACCTGTCCCTCTACAGATCTTGGATTGGATTGGATTGGATTTGTTTATTGTCGCGTGTACCGAGGTACAGTGAAAAGTATTTTTCTGTGAGCAGCTCAACAGATCATTAAGTACATGGGAAGAAAAGAAAATACATAATAGGGCAACACAAGATATACATTGTAACTACATAAGCACCGGCATCGGATGAAGCATACAGGGTGTAGTGTTAATGAGGTCAGTCCATAAGAGGGTCATTTTAGGGGTCTGGTAACAGCGGGGAAGAAGCTGTTTTTGAGTCTGTGTGTGTTCTCAGACTTCTGTATCTCCTGCCCGATGGAAGAAGTTGGAAGAGTGAATAAGCCGGGTGGGATGGGTCTTTGATTATGCTGCCCGCTTTCCCCAGGCAGCGGGAGGTGTAAATGGAGTCAATGGATGGGAGGCAGGTTCGTGTGATGGACTGGGCAGTGTTCACGATTCTCTGAAGTTTCTTGTGACCCTGGGCCGAGCAGTTGCCATACCAGGCTGTGATGCAGCCTGATAGGATGCTTTCTGTGGTGTATCTTTGTATCATCTGCAAACTTAGCAACAGTGCGTTCAGTTCCTTCTTTCAGATCATTAATGTATATTGTGAAAAATTGTGGTCCCAGCACAGACCCCTGAGGCACACCACTAGTCACCGGCTGCCACCCTGAAAAACACCCCTTTGTCCCCACTCTCTGCCTTCTGCGAGTCAGCCAATCCTCTATCCATGCCAGGATCTTACCCTTAACACCGTGAGCTCTTAACTTATTTAACAGTCTCCTATGCGGCACCTTGTCAAAGGCCTTCTGGAAACCTAAATAAATCACGTCCACTTTGTCTAACTTCCTTGTTACCTCCTCAAAGAACTCTAACAGATTTGTCAGACAAGACCTCCTTTTGACAAAGCCATGCTGACTCAGTCCTATTTTACCATGCACTTCCAAGAACTTTGCGATCTCATCTTTAATAACAGACTCTAAAATCTTACCAATGACCGAAGTCAGGCTAACCGGCCTATAATTTCCCGTCTTCTGCCTCCCTCCCTTCTTAAACAGCGGTGTTTTAGTCACTGTCCAGTCCTCTGAGACCCTCCCTGCCTCCAGTGATTCCTGAAAGATCACCACCAATGCCTCCACAATTTCCTCAGCTATCTCTTTTAGGACCCTGGGGTGTAGTCCATCCGATCTAGGTGATTTATCCACCTTCAGACCTTTCAGTTTCCCCAGACCCTTCTCCTTAGGTGATGGCCACTGCACTCACCTCTGCCCCCTGGGTCTCCTGGAGCTCTGGCATCCCACTGGTGTTTTCCACCGTGAAGATTGATGCAAATCATGTCTGCACTGGTTCCTGAATTAGTTACCTAGCTAGTCCCATTCCCCAGCTCTATCACCGTAGCCCTCTAAATTTGTCATTTTCAAATAGATCTGCAGCTCTATTTGGAAACCTCCTATGGAATCCACCTCCACCACTCCCCCAGGCAGCACATTCCAAACCCCAACAACTCTGAGAAAAGAAGTTTCTCCTCATCTCACTCCGAGCTCTCTTGCTGACCATCTTGAAATGTGACCCTTAGTCACTGACATGCCAACTAGTGGAAACAGAATATCCTCCTTTATGCTGGCAAAATTTTTCAGAATTTTGAACACCTCAGAAATGTCACCTCTTAATTGCCTCTGCTCCAAGGAGAACAAGCCTAATTTCTCCAATCTTTCCTTGGTATCTAAAATTCCTCATTCCTGGTATCATTCCAGTAAACCTCCTCTGCACTCTCTTTTTAAAAAAAAATGTTTATTTAAAGATTTTCCAACAAAAATTTTCAAACAATTAAACCCCCCCCCCCCGTAACAGAAAAGAGAAAGAACCAAACAAAACATAAACATATCAATCCAACATACAGAACTTGTACAATAGCTTCCTCCCGCACATATTAACTCTCCCATATGTTTATGGTTTTCCTTTTTCAAGTGCCCCTAGGAAAACCCCCTTCCCCCCCAACCCATACATCCCCCGAAAGAGACACCCCCCCTCCCCCCGAGTTGCTGCTGCTGCTGACCGACCTCATTCTAACGCTCCTCGAGATAGTCTAGGAACGGTTGCCACCGCCTGAAGAACCCCTGCGCAGACCCTCTCAAGGCAAACTTTATCCTCTCCAGTTTGATGAACCCTGCCATGTCGTTTATCCAGGCTTCCACACTGGGGGGCTTCGCGACTTTCCATAATAGCAAGATCCTCCGCCGGGCTACCAGGTACGCAAAGGCCAGAATGCCAGCCTCTTTCGCCTCCTGCACTCCCGGCTCGTCCGCCACCCCAAATAGTGCCAGCCCCCAACTTGGCTTGGCCTGGACTTTCACCACCTTAGACATAGTCCTCGCGAAACCCCTCCAGAACCCATCCAGTGCCGGGCACGACCAGAACATGTGGGTGTGATTCGCTGGGCTTCCTGAGCACCTCCCACATCTGTCCTCCAACCCAAAGAACCTACTCAGCCTCGCCCCTGTCATATGCGCTCTGTGAATAACCTTAAACTGTATCAGGCTGAGTCTGGCACACGGGGACGAGGAATTAACCCTACTCGGGGCATCAGCCCACAGACCCTCTTCAATCTCCTCCCCCAACTCCTCCTCCCATTTGCCCTTCAGCTCCTCTACCGAAGCCTCCTCTTCTTTCATCTCCTGATATATCGCCGAAACCTTGCCTTCTCCGACCCATACACCCGAAATCACCGTCCTGAATTCCCTGTGCCGGGAGCAACGGGAATTCCCTCACTTGCCACCTCACAAACGCCCTCACTTGCAGATATCTGAAAGCATTTCCTGGGGGTAACCCAAACTTCTCCTCCAGCGCCCCTAGGCTCGCAAACGTCCCATCTATAAACAGGTCCCCCATCCTTCTGATCCCTGCCCGATGCCAGCTCTGAAACTCCCCGTCCATCCTTCCTGGGACAAACCGATGGTTATCTCTGATCGGGGACCACACCGAGGCTCCCATCTCACCCCTGTGTCGTCTCCACTGCCCCCAGATCTTTAGCGTTGCCGCCACCACCGGACTCGTGGTGTACCTTGTCAGCGAGAGCGGCAGCGGTGCCGCCACCAGCGCCCTCAGGCTCGTTCCTCTGCAGGACGCCATCTCCAACCTCTTCGAAGCCGCCCCCTCTCCCTCTATTACCCACTTACAGATCATCACCACGTTGGCTGCCCAATAGTAGCCACCCAGATTCGGCAACGCCAGCCCTCCTCTGTCCCTACTACGCTCCAAAAACCCCCTCCTTACCCTCGTGGTCTTGTTTGCCCACACAAAACCCATGATGCTCCTACCTACCCGCTTAAAAAAGGCCTTGGTAATCATAATAGGAAGGCACTGGAACACAAAACGAAACCTCGGGAGGACCATCATTTTAATCGACTGTACCCTGCCCGCTAGCGAGAGTGGCAACACATCCCATCGTTTGATGTCCTCCTCCATCTGCTCCACCAGCCGCGTCAAATTAAGTTTGTGCAGGGCCCCCCAACTCCTAGCTATCTGGATCCCCAAATACCGAAAGCTACTTTCCGCCCTCCTCAACGGTAGTTCGTCTATCCCTCTTCCCTGGTCCCCTGGATGCAGCACGAAGAGCTCACTTTTCCCTACATTGAGCTCACAGCCCGAGAAGTCCCCAAACTCCCTTAGGATCTGCATGACCTCCACCATCCCCTCCACTGGATCTGCCACATACAGCAACAGGTCGTCCGCATACAGCGACACCCGATGCTCCTCTCCCCCTCGGACCACCCCCCTCCATTTCCTGGACTCCCTTAATGCCATGGCCAAAGGCTCAATTAATGCAAACAGGGGGGACAGGGGGCACCCCTGCCTCTGCCCTCGATACAGCCGAAAAAACTCCGACCTCCGCCGATTCGTAACCACACTCGCCACCGGGGCTCTATATAGGAGCTTAACCCAACTGATAAACCCCTCCCCAAACCCAAACCTCCGCAACACTTCCCAGAGATACTCCCACTCCATTTGGTCAAAGGCCTTCTCCGCGTCCATAGCTGCCACTATCTCCGCCTCTCCATCCACCGATGGCATCATAATCACGTTTAGGAGCCTCCGCACATTGGTGTTTAGCTGCCTGCCCTTTACAAATCCCATCTGGTCCTCGTGAATCACCCCCGGGACAGTCCTCAATCCTCGTAGCCAGCACTTTTGCCAGCAACTTAGCATCCACATTAAGGAGCGAAATCGGCCTATACGACCCACATTGCAGTGGGTCCTTGTCCCCCTTCAGGATCAGAGAGATCAGCGCCCCGGACATTGTCGGGGCAGGGTCCCCCCTCCCTTGCCTCATTGAAAGTCCTCACCAGCAATGGGGCTAACAGGTCCGCATACTTCCAGTAAAACTCAACCGGGAACCCATCTGGTCCCGGGGCCTTCCCCACCTGCATGCTCCCCAGTTCTTTAATCAGCTCCTCCAACCCAATTGGTGTCCCCAAACCAGCCACCTCCTGCTCCTCCACCCTAGGGAACCTCAGTTGATCCAGAAATCGTCGCATCCCCTCTTCTACCGCTGGGGGCTGAGATCTGTACAGCTCCTTATAAAAGGCCTTAAATGCCTCATTTACTTTCACTGCACTCCGCACCGTAGTTCCCCTGCCATCCTTGACTCCACCTATCTCCCTCGCTGCCATCCTCTTACGGAGCTGATGTGCCAGCATCCGGCTCGCCTTCTCCCCATACTCGTACGTCGCACCCTGTGCTTTCCTCCACTGTGCCTCTGCCTTCCCTGTGGTCAACAGGTCGAATTCCGTCTGGAGACTTTGCCGTTCCCTAAGTAGTCCCTCTTCAGGGGCCTCTGCATATCTCCAGTCCACCCTTAGGATCTCCCCCACTAACCTCTCCCTTTCCCTTCCCTCTCTCTTCTCCCTGTGAGCCCTGATGGAGATTAACTCTCCCCTGACCACCACCTTCAGCGCCTCCCATACTACCCCCACCTGCACCTCCCCGTTGTCATTGGCCTCCAAGTACCTTTCAATGCACCCCCGTACCCTCCCGCACACCTCCTCATCCAGCAGTAATCCCACATCCAGACGCCACAGCGGGCGTTGGTCCCTCTCCTCTCCCAACTCCAGCTCCACGCAGTGCGGGGGTGTGGTCTGAGAGGGCTATGGCTGAGTACTCCGTTCCCTCCACTTTCGGGATCAGCGCCCTGCTCAAAACAAAAAAATCTATCCGGGAGTAGGCTTTGTGTACGTGGGAAAAAAAAAGAAAATTCCCTGGCCAGGGGCCTAGCAAATCTCCACGGATCTACTCCCCCCATCTGGTCCATAAACCCCCTAAGCACCTTGGCCGCAGCCGGCCTCTTCCCCGTCCTAGATCTGGATCCTCTGCACTCTCTACAGGGCTTTAACATCTTTCCTGAAATAAGGTGCCCAGAACTGAACACAATATCCAAATGTGGTCTGACCAATGATTTGTCGAGGTGTAGCATCGCTTCCTTGTTTTTATACTCTATGCCTCTATTGAAACTCAAGGATCCTGTAAGCCTTCTTAACAACTGTTTCAACTTGCCTTCAGAGTTATGCACTTGAACCCCAAGGTCCTCCTACTCCTGTACTCCCCTCAAAGTTGCACCATTGAGCCTGTATTGTCTCCCCATGTTTCTTCTCCCAAAATACATTACCTCACATTTCTCTGCATTGAAATTCATCTGCCAGCTGTCTGCCCCTTTGACCAACTTGTCAATATCCTTCTGAGGTTGCTCAGCGTCATCCTCACAATTCACTATTCCCCCTACCTTAGTATCATCTGCAAATTTAGAGATATTGCCCTCAACACCCATCTCTGAATCATTTATATAAATCAGAAAAAGCAAGATCATTTGTAGTTCACAAGCTTCACAGCACAAGGTTATATAGAGTAACAGAATGTACAGCATAGAAACATACCATTTAGCGCAAGCAATTCATGCTGGTAATTAAGCTCCACACGAACTTCCTTCAACCCTCTTGTATCTCATTCCATCAGCATATCCTCTATTCCTTTCTCTTTTGCTTCCCTTTAAATGCATTTATGCTACTCACCTCAATTATTTCTTGTGGTAGAAATTTCCATTCTCATCACTCTCTGGGTAAAGAGTTTTTTTTCCTGAATTCCCTGTTGATTTATTAGCGATTGGCATTCTTCCAGTGAGATGATGGAAATGCAATCTCTGAACGTTACTGAGGACAGATGAGATTAGCTGCTGCACGCTTTTGATGGCTAAACCAGCCGATTCTGGAAAGGTCAAGTCTGCCACAAGTGCCACACATGAGGTTGTCCTTTGGTGTAGGATTTGGTGCCTTGTTTGCAGCGCTGGCATCTGCTTTGGAGCCTTTGAAATCACTCTCTTGATGGTTGAACCAGAAGATTCCTGCATGGTGAAGCCATTTCCATCAATAATCAATTTGGGTTTACCCCTTGTTTGTTGATTGGGATTTCATGTCACTTTTGACAGCATTCTTTCAATGAAGCTTTGGGCGCTCTGCTGATCTCTCGGCACAGATTACCTCTCCTAATAGCATAACCTTGGGAATATGGGCATTTTCCATCATGTGCACATGCAAGTCAGCGAAGCATTCATTGTTGGTTAGCACTACTATGCTCAGCATATTTGCCCTAAAAAGGACTGCTTTATTAGTGACTTTGTTTTTGTCTGTGATGCCGAGAATGCATCGTAGACACCAGAGTTGGAAGTTATTGGGTCTTTTTTCTTGGTAGGTGTAAGTTGCCCTGACTTCACTGCTATACAGCAATGTGCTGAGGGGTATGGCTTTGTATACAGGCGTTTTGATCCTGTGGGTCAGTTGTTGTTTTCAGGTCTGTTTTGTTGGTTGGCATATAAACCAGGGGCTGGTTTAGCACAGGGCTAAATCGCTGGCTTTGAAAGCAGACCAAGGCAAGCCAGCAGCAAGGTTCAATTCCCATACCAGCCTCCCTGAACAGGCGCCGGAATGTGGCGACTAAGGGCTTTTCACAGTAACTTCATTTGAAGCCTACTTGTGACAATAAGCGATTTTCATTTCATTTCATTTTTCAACAATCAGAACCATTAAACACTGGGTACAGAAGAAATAATTACGAAAATTGCACATTAACATGCTGCAAAGAGCTTTAATACATTGTAAGCAACACCATTATAATAGATAAAAGCAGAACTTAAAGCAGCCTTCTGTTTCATAAGACGATAGTTTACACTGTGATGGTCAACTCTGTGTTCAGCCTTACCTGGTGTGGCTCAGAAGTCCCAGGGCTGGCATGGCACTATCAGCTGAATTTGCTGCAGAAGAAGACAGTGGGCTGACAAGATGCAAGATTCATTTTCCTCTTCTCTGTGATTCAGAGGTCACTGCTGTCAGCAACTGTCTCCCAGTTGTCTGTATCAATGTCCACCCACCGTCTTCATATCTCACTTGTAACAGAGTTATGGATGTCCAGGAGCTCATGACCTAGCAGTCAGTTCACCTCACAGAAGGTTTTTGGTGATATGGCTGTCATCCGTCCAATGAAAGAGGCAGAGCCAGTGATTAGGAATTAGCATGCTCTTCGAAACTCTGGGTTGCCATTTGAGACAATGAAGATGGAAACTGTTCGGTCTTTTCTCGTGCCCAGCATATGTTCAGCACTGCTGAAGAGGGGTGCATTGAAGATACAGAACCATTAATCATTGGATACTGAAGAATAATTACGCAAATCACATATCAACATTCTGATGACATTAGACTTGAAATTTTAAGTTTCTCTCCAGGAATATTGCCTGACCTGCTGAGTATTTCCAGCATTTTCTGTTTTTATTTCAGATTTGCAGCATTTTGCTTTTGTACCATTATATTTCTGTGGTGATGGAAAGGTCTTGTGATTTGTCTGACAGAAGCACATGAATTTTAAGTGCTGACACTGTACCACAAATTCTAAGACGATTGTATAAACTTAACACTGCAGATACAGAAAAAGGACTGCACAAAATGAAGGGGAACCCAGAACACGGATGATCTGAGATTGAGAGCTCAGTAATTTAGGAGTGAGGTTTGTAGGCACAGAAATGAAGGGGAATGGGTAATTGTCTGGCTGTGAAGGTTCTGGTCACCTGGAATGTGCGGCCTTCTTCCAGCAGCAAAATGTTCCTAAAATGGCGGCACAGGCTGCGCGCAGCAGAATGGCCGACCCTGGAACCATTCTATTGGTCAACGTTAAAAGCATCTGACCAATGCGGTGGCTTGTTAAGAGAGAGTGGCTCGGCGGAGAGTATTTAAAGAGGCGGCAGGCGGGATGCGGCAGACAGCGTGCGGAGGAAAGCAGCCGGTGTGGACCGTCAAGGAGCAGCTCCGAATCTAAGGGACCCAGGCAGATATATCTCAACACCATGACTGAAGAAGCAAAGTTGTTCGTCGGCGGTCTCAACTTCGACACCGACGAGCAGGCCCTGGAAGACGTTTTCTCCAAGTACGGGCAGATCGCTGAGGTGAGAGTGATTAAAGACAAAGACACCATGACGTCCCGCGGTTTCGGCTTCATCACTTTCGAGAACCCCGACGACGCCAACGACGCGATGGAGGCGATGAACGGAAAATCCCTGGACGGGCGGCAGATCCGGGTGGACCACGCCGAGAAAAAGTCGGGCGGCGGCGGCGGCTACGGAGGAAGCCGGGGCGGCGGCGGCTACGGACGCGGACGAGGAAGCGGCGGCTACGGCTCTCGGCAGTACGAAACTCGGGGCGATGGCTACTACCGGGGAGACGGCTACTCCCGGGGCCGGGGAGGCGGCGGCTATGGAGGACGCAGCTCCTACAACCAGTGACATTGAGTCTTTGGTCTTGTTCTGAGATCCAACCTCCTCCCTTTCCGTTACTTAATTTTTTTTTTGTTTAGGGGAGAGATGGAGATCCGTTAATTTCCCAGCCTCGTGTTTTCCCAGCTAGATTATAATTGGCCAACCTGTCCCCGTCCATGTACCAGAGTGAGAGGCTGGCGGCTGCTGCTCCATCTCTGCTTATACCCGGCGGTGGCGGCTTTCTGACCCCCTCCCTCTTCCCCCCCCCCCTTCCACAAATCTACACCGCTACTGTTCGGCCCAGGGTCTCATCATTGTGACTAATAAAACCCGATCACCTAGTTTGTATCTTTAAAGACTTTTTTCTCTTTGTATTCAATTTGAAGGAAATTGTGTAGGAATGTATATTAGCTGGGCGGTCACCGAGCGGCCCCCATTCCAATAATCGCAGAGTTGCTTTCGTTGGGTTTTTTTTCCGAAATAATAAATCAAAATGGTCCTTTTTATGTAAGCAAACTTCAAAATCCCGCCCCCTCAAGGCGCGGATGGTTCATTTTATTTTTGTGAAAAGCTGTATTGATGGGAAGTTAATAACACGTTTTTTGTACGAAACATTAAAAATTACGAATTGAATGATGTCTGGAATGTGGTTTTGTTGAAGATGTTGGTTGGGGAGCGGGTTCCCCTCGCCCTGTCTCTCTGTGCCGAGCCGCGCAATATGGCGGCAAATTCCGGCACTGCGGTCTCCTTCCCACTTTCTCATAGGCTGCTGCGCGCACACACTCCACACACAGGGCGGGCGGCCGAGGGTTTCCACAAAGACCACGGCGGCCAGAGGTAGCAGCAAGGCGTTTGGCCGGCATTCTGCTTTCAGGCCCATCTTGCCCGCCACGTGGAAGGGGGGGTTGGGTGGGGGCAGAGACTGGCTAGCGCCCTCATGGCGGAGGCTCCCTTCCCCCCCGCCCCCTCTGCAGCGCCCGGGAATTTCCCCCTCCCCAGCACAGCCCGCATGGCGGAGGTTCCCTCCCTCTGCAACGCCCGGGAATTTCCACCCCTCCCTCTTCTGCAGCCCTCATGGCGGAACCTCCCTTTCTGCAACGCCCGGCTTCGGGACTGCGTGCTTTGGGGGGGGGGGGCAGCCTTGCAAAGGAGATGGCAATTGCGTTCGTGTTTCGCAGCTCACCATGTGCTGGTTTTGGAAACCGGGCTGGTATAACGGGTTAATTTATCTGGCCTTTAATTGTAAAATCAAGACTTGTGCGCCACAGCCGCTCCCGAGTGCTCACAGCGGAGGGCATTAGTAATACACGGTGACTGCCTATGTCGGCTGCCCTCTGGTTTAAAGTGAAATGCTGATCAAATTAAGTAGATGAAGCGTTATTCACCCTCCTTTGTTCAGGATGCTCACAAAAAATGGGTACGTAATATATTAAACGTTTTACCTTTTTGGAGTCATCGATCCTAATCTAGATAGCGGATCTTTATGTAAATTCTCACCGATTTTATTTGACAATGAGTGCCCACGTGTCGTAATTGACTCATTCTCTAGATAATGTCTGGCTTCGCTCATCTGTTATTTAAAAGAAAAAGGCCTGGAATGAAGACGGATGTCACTGCAGCATTCACCTTTTAATGCTTTAAATGCCACGAGGTCGCTTTTCAATAAGTCTTGCCGGCTAGATACGGTTTCAAGTATTTGATGTTTTACATTGATGGTGAAATTCATTACAGCAGTTGGTCTCTGCTGCAGAGTAAGGGCAGACTTCAGTTCAGCATCCAAATTCCACGATATGTACCTTTTATTAGCCTCGCGCCACTGCCGAGTACCCTGTAGTATTGAATCACTTGGCACAGCCGTTAATACTGCTGCCTCACAGCGTTAGAAACCTAGGTTCAATTCCAGCCATGGCCGATTGTGTGGAATTTGCACATTACCCCTCTGGGTGTTCTGGTTTCCTCCCACAGTCTAAAGATGTGTTGGGTGGATTGGCCATGCTAAAATTACCTGTTGGTGTCCAAAGATGTGCAGGTGAAGTGGTGGGGCAGGGGAGTGGTCCTAGGTTGGGTACAGTGCTGCCTCAATGGGCCGAATGGTACAATAGGGATTCTATTGACTATCCAAGATTAGAGTGAAATATCAGCTACGATTGGTAATACTCAGCAGCTGTATGGAGAAAAGCACGTTTCAGGACATGTCCAACAAAAGGTAATCAACTGATGTTGCGTTCCCAACATTTTCTATCTTTGATTTCTTGTATATGCCACTATTTTACTTTTATAAATTGATACTGATTAAGGATTAGATTACATCATATTAAATACAGTCCTAGTTTGGTTTTGTCCCATTTGGTGACCTTGCACATTTTGATGCTAGGTTTAAAATTCCACTTTCGCTAACCGTAAAACATTTCTTTACTTAGTAATATAGTAACAATGCTATTAGCTTACCTAATCAGGGAATCGATGGTTATGGGGATATAAAGCAAGATCAGTTCTGATCTCGAACAGTGGAGCAGACTCAACCTCTATTATCCGAGATGGCCACCGCCTCCACCCTCTCCCTGTAACCCCACCTAACCTTTTGGACACTAGGGCAATTTAGCCTGGCCAATTCACCTAACCTGCACTTTGGACTGGGAGGAAACCGGAGCACCCCGAGGAAACTCCTAGATTATCATAGAATTTACAGTGCAGAAGGAGGCCATTCGGCCTATCGAGTCTGCACCAGCTCTTGGAAAGAGCACCCTACCCAAGGTCAACACCTCTACCCTATCCCCATAACCCAGTAACCCCACCCAACACTAAGGGCAATTTAGCATAGCCAATCCACCTAACCTGCACATCTTTCGACTGTGGGAGGAAACCGGAGCACCTGGAGGAAACCCACGCACACACGGGGAGGATGTGCAGACTCCGCACAGACAGTGACCAAAACCGGGAATCGAACCTGGGACCCTGGAGCTGTGAAGCAATTGTGCTATCCACAATGCTACCCATAAAGCAGTCATACAGACTAACTTAGTGGTAAAAACTGGGTGGCATAGACAAGTTGGGCCGAATAGCTTGTTTCCATGCTGTAAACCGCCATTACTCTTTAGCAACGTGCAAACACCCAAGTCACCCAAAGCCGGAATTGAACTCTGGTCCCTGGAGCTGTGACGCAGCAGTGCTAACCACTATGCCACCGTGCCGCCCTACTAAAGCTCTGGGACCATAAATTCAATACCACCACATTAACTGGAGGAATTTAAATTTAATTAATAACTGGAATAAAAAGTAGTCTGAATAATAACCACAAAACTAGATTATAACCCATCAGTTCACTAATCAGGGCAGCACGGTAGCATAGTGAAGTACAATTGCTTCACAGCTCCATGGTCCCAGGTTCGATTCCCGGCTTGGGTCACTGTGGAGTCTGCACATTCTCCCCGTGTGTGCGTGGGTTTCCTCCCACAGTCCAAAGATGTGCAGGTTAGGTGATTTGGCTATGCTAAATTGCCCTTAGTGTTGGGTGGGGTTGCTGGGTTATGGCGATAGGGTGGAGTTGTGGGCTTGGGTAGGGTGCTCTTTCCAAGAGCCTGTGCAGACTCGATGGGCCAAATGGCCTCCTGCACTGTAAATTCTAGAGTTCTAATGTCCCTCGGGAGGACTGTCTTTACCTGGTCTGGCAAATATGTGACCCCAGAGCCATGTGGTTGATTCTTCAATGCCCTACAAGATACTCCAGGAATGGGTATTTGCCAATGACACTCACATTTCAAGACCAAATATTGAAAGATCTGCCTGTCTATGAAACAGCAAGGACCTTGAAATATTTCCAACTTTCGTCAAACACGTCTTTATAAAGCCTAGTGGAACAAATTATTTATCTTAAATTTGTGTTACTGGTTTGTCCATCTAGATTACAAATGTTATGTGCCTTCAGGTTTTTTATTTCAATTTCTTTTACTGAAATTAAAAGTTGCCATAGTAACCGAAGCTCAAAGGTTTCTCCCATTTTGATGAGACTGGTGATGATTTAATTTCATATCCCAGGAAAGGGCAAGGTTGAGAAGGCGGGGCCTTTGTGGATAACCACAGCCGGTATAAGAATTGAACCCACGTTGCTGGCGTCACGCCGCATCATGAACCAGCCAGCTTTGCTTGGACCTTATTTTTGACCTCACCATGTCTGCAAAAGACCAGGCTGAAGCATTTGCAACCAGAGTGCAGAGTGGATGATCCATCTCAGGTGCACAGAATCACAGGTGTCAGCCGTCAGCCAAATTCAATCACTCCGCATGATATAAAGAAAAGGCTGAATGAAGGAACAGGATTTAGCAAACACTATGGGCCTCGGCAACATACCAGTTGTAGTAGTTTTTAAAAATATATAAAGTACCCAATTCATTTTTTTTTCCAAGGGCAATTTATCGTGGCCAATCCTCCTATCCAGCACATCTTTGGGTTGGGGGGGTGAGACCCACGCAGAAATGGGGAGAATGCGCAAACTCCACATGGACAGTGACCTGGGGCCAGGTCATCGGTGCCATGAGGCAGCAGTGCTGATCACTGCGCCAGCGTTTTGCCCTCCAGTTGTAGTATTGAAGGCTTGCGATTGAGGATTAGCCATGCTATTCTGGTATAGCTACCCGGCAATGGAAAATTGCCCAAGTATGTCCTGTCCACAAAAATCAGGACAAGTCCAATGCAGCCAATGACTGCTGTATCAATCTACTCTCACATCATCAACAAAATTGAATGAACATGTAGAAACAGCACTTACTCAGCAACAACCTGCACACCGATGCTCTGGGCACGTAGCTCTAGACCACAATGCAGTTTTGGTCAAAACATGGATAAAAGTGCTGAGTTCCAGAGATGAGGTGAATCCTCTTTGCCCTTCTACATCAAGGCAGCATTTAACTGAGTATAGCATCAAGAAGCCCTAACAAAAACAAGGGAAATTATGGGTGTCATACCTAGTACAAAGGAAGTTGGTTGTTGGGAGGACAATCATCACAGCACCAAGTCATTGCTTTTTTCTTGCCCTGTAGAATCCCTCCTCTGAGGAAGGAATTATTTTAGTTGTGAAACATTCCTAAATACCTCAGGATGTGATTAGTAGCTGAAAGTTTGTTCTAAATTATTTCTTCTTAGGTTTGGACTACAAGTCCAACATCAAAATCCAAGTGAAGCCACTGTGATAACGAACTTACCAGAGAATGCTGAACAAAAGAAAACGCTGCTGTGGTTTAAAAAAAATTTGTTCATGGGACATGGTGTCGCAGGTTGTGCCAGCATTTATTGCCCATCCCTAATTGTCCTTGAGGGGCAGTTAAGAATCAGCCACATATCTGTGGGTCTGGAGTCACATGTAGGCCAGACCAGGTAAAGATGGTAGATTTCCTTCCCTAAAGGACATTAGTGAACCAGATGGGTTTTTACGACAATCAACAATGGTTTCATGGTCATCACGAGACTTTTAATTCCAGATTTTTATTGAATTCAAATTTCACCATCTGCAGTGGTGGGATTTGAACCTGGGTCCACACAGTACTCTGGATTACTAGTCCAGTGACAATACCACTACTTGTATGGAGAAAATATGCTGAAAATGCAAGGTCCACAATATACCTGAGCAACACAATTCTGATAAAAGGATCTAATTCTTGTGCACCCTGGGCGGGATTCTCTCAGCCCAGGCCTGGCCAGAGAATCGTCGGGTCGGGTGTGAATCGTGCGACACAGCCCCGACGCTGGTCCGCCGATTCTCTGGAATGCGGAGAATCGGCGCCGGTTGGGGGCCGCTCTATGCACCATCACCCTCGGCAATTCTCCGCCCGGGATGGGCCGAGCGGCCGTACAAAAAATCCCGCCGGCGCCGTCCACGTGTGGTCTTACCTGGCGGGACCTCGGCGTGCATGCATCCGGGGGCGGCCTGGTGGGTGGGGGTGGGTGGGGGGGGGTCCTGACCCCGCGGGGGGCCTCCGCTGTGGCCTGGCCCGCGATTGGGGCCTACCGATCGGCTGCGCATATGCAGACCCACAGCACCCATCTGACGCCGGCATCGTGCTGGCCCCCCTGTAAGGGTCAGAATCGCTGTTCCTGAGTAATTATTCTTCTGTACCCAGTGTTTCACGACGGTGTCAACACATAGCCTCAGGATCATAGATTATCATAGAATTTACAGTGCAGAAGGAGGCCATTCGGCTCATCGAGTCCGCACCGGCTCTTGGAAAGAGCACCCCATCTAAGGTCAATAACTCCACCCTATCCCCATAACCCCACCCAACACTAAGGGCAATTTTGGACACTAAGGGCAATTTATCATGGCCAATCCACCTAACCAGATCAGAGAATCCCGCCCCCTGTTCTGTGCTATCTCGCGACAGGGCAATTTCCATGGCCCTTTTGGGGTCTAGCTGAGGTTTAGCGAGCAACGTCCTCTCGGTTGCTGCGTTACGGAAGCCGCAGACCAACCTGTCTCGTAACATTTCGGAGAGGGTGGCGCCATATTCGCAGAATTGTGCGAGTCTCCAGAGATGCGGCAAAAATTCCATTATGGACTCTCCAGGGGTTCGTCCGGCCGTATGGAAACAGTAACATTGGACGCTGACCAAAGATACACGCAGGCACGAGGAGAATGTGCAAACTCCGACAGTGACCCAGAGCCGGGATCGAACCTGGGACCTCGGCGCCGTGAGGCAGCAGGGCTAACCCACTGCGCCATCGTGCTGCCCTCCTTATTTTGAAATGTTAACAGTCCCTAACCGCGTAACAAAAGCAATAGGGGGCTGTGAATTCAGATTGGCTTCAGAGGTAATCTCTGGAAAATTCACTATTGGTTGCAAAATGTAACACTTCCAACTTTTCCAGCTAAACTTTCCCAGCCCTTGAAACAAGTGGTGAAGGGATACAAGTGCAATCTCAAAATCAAGGTTTCAGAACGGTACACATCAGTAGAGAGACAGTTTGAAACTTTAAAAAATGTTTTTATTGGGTTTTCACATTGAGAGTTTTAAACTTGGCCTAAGCCTCACAATTCAAGTGACTGATTCCTACATGAAAGAAGCACTGTCTTACTGTGATGGGGGACCATATGGCATCAGCGTCGTATTGTTGCATCGGATGAGTGATGGTCAGGAGCGCCCAGTCGCTTTCACCTCGAGGACACATGCTGAATGCAACTATGCCAAATAGAGGAGGGACTGGCCGTGGACTTAGCCATCAAAAAGTTCCATCAATACGTCTACAGGCATTGTCAGTTCACAGTATTGTCCAACCACAAGCCGCTGCTGGGATTATTCAAAGAGGACAGGGCCATATCTCCCAACGCGTCGGCAAAATTTCAACAGTGGGCTATCCTACTGGTGGCTATGAACACATGCTGCAATACCGCCCTGGGACGCAGATCGTGCTCCTGCTCCCAAGGCCGCCAATGCCCCCCAGGAAAAAAGGGCCTTAGATAATTGGAGATAATCTCATGCATTTTATGGATACATTGCTGGTCACGACAGCCCGGAAACATGCATGGATCAAACTGGCCATGTTATCCACGGTTTGTCATATCTTCTTGTATGGCAGTGCTTTTCAAATTGTTTTTCCCCCAGGACCCATTTTTACCAACCGGCCGACCTTTGGGAGTCATGCCAGCCGACCTTCGTGACCCAATGCCGCCCAAAATTTGTGACACACCATTTTTGCTTACCCTTAATGCAACAGGTGAGCCTGCTTGGTCCTCACAATCTCACTTGCTTTGTCATTCGATGTTACAATTCTGCTAATGATTTTAGCTGATGATTTTTACACAGAGGGTAGTGGGTGCCTGGAGCTCGCTGCCGGAGGAGGTGGTGGAAGCAGGGACAATAGTGACGTTTAAGAGGCATCTTGACAAATACATGGATAGAATGGGAATAGAGGGAAATGGACCCCAGAAGTGCAGAAGATTTTAGTTTAGGCAGGCAGCATGGTCGGCACAGGCTTGGAGGGCCGAAGGGCCTGTTCCTGTGCTGTACTTTTCTTCGTTCTTTGTTTGTTTGTTCTTAAGTTCTCGATGCATCCTTTGAAAAAAATCAAGGTTTGTCCTTGAACTCGCCATGCCTTAGTCTTCCAATGCCTTTGAAGTTTTGAGGGTTTTCATCTTTCATTTGCCAGCACTTCCCTGCATATAACACACATGAGCTTTGCATTCTGATTTACACTTGCACAATTAATAAAGCCATACCTCAATAAATCATCATTATACTGCTTTATTCCAGATTTCAACTTCTTCTCACTAACTTAGTGTCTCACTAACTTGATACAGTTTTTCGAGGAGGTCACAAAGATGATTGATGCAGGTAGGGCAGTGGATGTTGTCGATGTGGACTTCAGTAAGGCCTTTGACAAGGTCCCTCATGGTAGACTAGTACAAAAGGTGAAGTCACACGGGATCAGGGGTGAGCTGGCAAGGTGGATACAGAACTGGCTAGGTCATAGAAGGCAGAGAGTAGCAATGGAACGATGCTTTTCTAATTGGAGGGCTGTGACTAGTGGTGTTCCGCAGGGATCAGTGCTGGGACCGTTGCTGTTTGTAGTATATATAAATGATTTGGAGGAAAATGTAACTGGTCTGATTAGTAAGTTTGCAGACGACACAAAGGTTGGTGGAATTGCGGATAGCGATGAGGACTGTCAGAGGATACAGCAGGATTTAAATTGTTTGGAGACTTGGGCGGAGAGATGGCAGATGGAGTTTAATCCGGACAAATGTGAGGTAATGCACTTTGGAAGGTCTAATGCAGGTAGGGAATATACAGTGAATGGTAGAACCCTCAAGAGTATTGAAAGTCAGAGAGATCTAGGTGTACAGGTCCACAGGTCACTTAAAGGGGCAACACAGGTGGAGGAGGTAGTCAAGAAGGCATACGGCATGCTTGCCTTCATTGGCCGGGGCATTGAGGATAAGAATTGGCAAGTCATGTTGCTGCTGTATAGAACCTTAGTTAGGCCACACTTGGGAGTATAGTGTTCAATTCTGGTCGCCACACTACCAGAAGGATGTGGAGGCTTTAGAGGGTGCAGAAGAGATTTACCAGAATGTTGCCTGGTATGGAGGGCATTAGCTATGAGGAGCGGTTGAATGAACTCGGTTTGTTCTCACTGGAACGACGGAGGTCTTGAGGGGTGACCTGATAGAGGTCTACAAAATTATGAGGGGCATAGACAGAGTGGATAGTCAGAGGCTTTTCCCCAGGGTAGAGGGGTCAATTACTAGGGGCCATAGGTTTAAGGTGCGAGGGGCAAGGTTTAGAGTAGATGTACGAGGCGTTTTTAAAACATTTTTTAAAAATATGTTTTTATTAAGAATTTTTCAACGCAATTTTGAACCATACAAACAAACCACCCCCCGTTACAAAAAAAAAGAAAGCTCGCATAGCAAGACATGAACATGGCAAGTCAATAAGATACAGAACTTTGTACATTGGATTCCTCCCGTACATGTCAGTTTTCCGGATCATTCATGTGTTTTCTTGCTCAAATGCCCCCCAGAAAAAAAAACCTCCCCCCCCCCCCCCCCCCCCGGGTTGCTGTTGCTGCTGTCCAACCTTCATCTAACGCTCCGTGAGATAGTCTAGGAACGGTTGCCACCGCCTGTACAACCCCTGCGCAGACCCTCTCAAGGCAAACTTTATCCTCTCTAACTTGATAAACCCTGCCATATCATTTATCCAGGCCTCCACGCTGGATGGCTTCGCCTCCTTCCACATTAGCAAGATCCTTCGCCGGGCTACTAGGGACGCAAAGGCCAGAATGCCGGCCTCTTTCGCCTCCTGCACTCACGGCTCGTCCACTACTCCAAATAGTGCTAGCCCCCAGCTTGGCTTGACCCGGACTTTCACCACCTTAGATATTGTTCTCGCAACTCCCCTCCAGTGCCGGGCATGACCAAAACATATGGACATGGTTTGCTGGACTTCCTGAGCACCTCCCACATCTGTCCTCCACCCCAAAGAACCTACTCAGCCTCGCCCCCGTCATATGCGCTCTATGAACCACCTTAAATTGTATCAGGCTAAGCCTGGCACACGAGGAAGAGGAATTAACCCTACTTAGGGCATCAGCCCATAGCCACTCAATCTCCTCCCCCAACTCCTCTTGCCATTTACCCTTCAGCTCCTCTACCAAAGCCTCCCCCTCTTCTTTCATCTCCTGGTATATCGCTGACACTTTGCCCTCCCCGACCCATACGCCCAAAATCACCGTCTTGAATCCCTGTGCCGGGAGCAGCGGGAATTCCCTCACCAGCCGCCTCACAAACGCCCTCACTTGCATGTACCTGAAGGCATTTCCCGGGGGGGTAGTCCAAATTTCTCCTCCAGCGCCCCTAAGCTCGCAAACGTCCCATCGATGAACAGGTCCCCCATTCTTCGAATACCTGCCCGATGCCAGCTCTGAAACCCCCCATCCATCCTTCCTGGGACAAACCAATGGTTATCTCTGATCGGGGACCACACCGAGGCTCCCATCGCACCCCTGTGCCGTCTCCACTGCCCCCAGATCTTTAGCGTTGCCGCCACCACCGGGTTTGTGGTGTACCTTGTCGGCGAGAGCAGCAGCGGTGCGTCACCAGCGCCCCCAGACATGTTCCTTTGCAGGACGCCATCTCCAACCTCTTCCACGCCGCCCCCTCTCCCTCCATCACCCACTTGTGGATCATCACCACGTTGGCTGCCCAGCAGTAGCCACCCAAATTCGGCAACGCCAACCCTCCTCTATCTCTGCTACGCTCCAGGAACCCCCTCCTTACCCTCGGGTTTTGCTCACCCACACAAATCCCATAATGCTCCTGCTTACCCTCTTAAAGAAGGCCTTGGTAATCACAATTGGAGGCATTGGAATACAAAAAGAAACCTCGGGAGGACCACCATTTTAATCGACTGTACCCTGCCCGCCAGCGAGAGTGGCAACATGTCCCACCTTTTAAAATCCTCCTCCATCTGTTCCACGAGCCGCGTCAAATTAAGTTTGTGCAGTGTCCCCCAGCTCCTAGCTACCTGAATCCCCAAGTATCAAAAGCTCCTTTCCGCCCTCCTCAACGGTAGGTCGTCTATCCCTCTTCCCTGATCCCCTGGATGCACCACAAAGAGCTCATTTTTTCCACATTGAGCTTATAGATCATAGATCATAGAATTTACAGTGCAGGAGGCCGCCATTCGGCCCATCGAGTCTGCACCGGCTCTTGGAAAGAGCACCCTACCCAAGGTCAACACCTCCACCCTATCCCCATAACCCAGCAACCCCACCCAACACAAAGGGCAATTTTGGACACTAAGGGCAATTTATCATGGCCAATCCATCTAACCTGCACATCTTTGGACTGTGGGAGGAAACCGGAGTACGCGGAGGAAACCCACGCACACACGGGGAGGATGTGCAGACTCCGCACAGACAGTGACCCAAGCCGGAATCGAACCTGGGACCCTGGAGCTGTGAAGCAATTGTGCTATCCACAATGCTACCGTGCTGCCCTATATAGCCCGAGAAGTCCCCAAATTCCCTTAGGATCTGCATGACCTCAACCATCCCCTCCACTGGATCCGCCACATACAGCAACAGGTCGTCTGCGTATAGCGACACTCGATGTTCCTCTCCCCCTCGAACCACCCCCTTCCATTTCCCCGACTTCCTTAACGCCATGGCCAAAGGTTCAATTGCTAATGCAAACAGCAGAGGGGACAGGGGGCACCCCTGCCTCGTCCCTCGATACAGCCGGAAATACTCCGACCTCCGCCGGTTCGTGACCACACTCGCCACCGGGGCTCTATACAGGAGCTTAACCCAACTAATAAACCCTCCCCCAAACCCAAACCTCCTCAACACTTCCCAGAGATACTCCCACTCTACTCGGTCAAAGGCCTTCTCCGCGTCCATGGCTGCCACTATCTCCACCTCTCCCTCCACCGATGGCATCATTATCACATTTAGGAGCCTTCGCACATTAGTATTCAGCTGCCTACCCTTTTCGAATTGTTGCTCTTATCAGCCTTTGTTTTATTAGCTCTAATTCTGTCACCTTTGCTCACGAGTCGCCAGGTATCTTTCTGATACCGCCAGGTGGTTCAAGCTCTAGTTATGATTAATAATACAGCACACCTCTTAGTAAATGTTAAATCAACGATCATTTATTATATACAGCAATAAAGGCCAATACTTAAACTTTGGAAATGGCCCACCAGTTCAGGGAAACGAATGGTCTATCAAATTGGTTCTGGCCTGCGGGATTCAAAAGGCTGGTACGAGTCGATAGTCAGGAGCGCCTATCGGGTGGCGATCGCTGGAGTTACACTTACAGTTGTCTTTGTCGAAGGGTCTCGAAGGTTGCGAGCAGGAGAAGAAGGGTCGATCTGAACTTGGCCCCTATTTTTATAGTTCCCAGGGGCTTCCCGCCTCTCGGGGTGGAACTCGTACCTGGTTCCAAGTGATTGGACTTGGTCCCAATCACTTGGTTCGATATGCTCCAATAATGGGGCGATTCCTTGATTGGGGGTGGTCGTCTACCTTCCTTTGTCACAGCCACTGCTGGCGCCGAAAGGTCTGGATCGGCTTTATGTTGCTAATGTGTAGCAATTGTTCCCGGGGATGGCTGCTAATGATGCAGATGGCTGGGCTGTTGTGATGTTAATGGCTGCAGGTATCGGTCTGGGCCGACTTCCCCAGAGCCAAATACACTGTTTTGCCTGCAGCTGTCCGTTTGAGTCCTGTTGGCTGATTTTCCCATCAGCCTTTTTCGTTCGCCATTTTAGATCGGGGTTTGACCATTCTAATCAGAAATCAGCCATTTTAGGTGGCTACAGAATCCCGTCTGGTCCTCGTGAATCACCCCCGGGACACAGTGCTCAATCCTCGTAGCCAACATTTTTGCCAGCAACTTAGCATCTACGTTGAGGAGCGGGATCGGTCTATACGACCCACATTGCAGTGGGTCCTTATCCCGCTTCAAGATCAAAGAGATCGTCGCCTCCGACATTGTCGGGGGCAGGGTCCCCCCTCCCTTGCTTCATTGAAGGTCCTTACCAGCAACGGGGCTAACTCCACCGGGAACCCATCCGGCCCCGGGGCCTTCCCTGCCTGCATGCTCCCCAGTCCTTTAACCAGCTCCTCCACCCCAATTGGCGCCCCCAAACCAGCCACCTCCCGCTCCTCCACCCTCGGGAACCTCAGTTGGTCCAAGAATCGTCGCATCCCCTCTTTTCCCCCTGGGGGCTGGGACCTATACAGCTCCTCGTAAAAGGCCTTGAATGCCTCATTCACTTTCCCTGCACTCTGCACCGTAGTTCCCCTGCCATCCTTGACTCCACCTATTTCCCTCGCTGCCATCCTCTTACGGAGATGATGTGCCAGCATCCGGCTCGCCTTCTCCCTATATTCATATATCGCCCCCTGTGCCTTCCTCCACTGTGCCTCTGCCTTCCCTGTGGTCAACAGGTCGAACTCTGTCTGGAGACTTCGTCTCTCCCCGAGTAGTCCCTCATTAGGAGCCTCTGCATATCTCCTGTCCACCCTTAAAATCTCCCCCCTAACCTCTCCCTTTCCCTTCCCTCTCTCTTCACCCTATGAGCCCTGATGCAGATGAACTCTCTCCTGACCACCGCCTTCAGCGCCTCCCATACTACTCCCACCTGCACCTCCCCGTTGTCGTTGGCCTCCAGATACCTTTCAATACACCCCCGCACCCTCCCGCACACTTCCTCGTCTGCAGTCCCACATCCAACCGCCACAACGGGCGTTGGTCCCTCTCCTCCCCCAGCTCTAGCTCCACCCAATGCGGGGTATGGTCTGAAATGGCTATAGCCGAATACTCCGTTCCTTCCACTTTCGGGATCAATGCCCCGCCCAGAACAAAACATTCTAACCGGGAGTAGGCCTTATGTACGTGGGAGAATAAAGAAAATTCTCTGGCCAAAGGCCTGGCAAATCTCCACGAATCTACTCCCCCCATCTGATCCATAAACCCCTAAGCACCGTGGCCGCAGCCGGCCCCTTCCCCGTCCTAGATCTGGAGCGATCTAATGCTGGGTCCAGCACCGTGTTAAAATCCCCACCCATTATCAAGCTCCCTACCTCCAAGTCTGGAATACACCCCAACATCCGTTTCATGAATCCAGCATCGTCCCAGTTCGGGGCAGAAACATTCACCAGTACCACCTCCGTCCCCTGCAACCTACCGCTCACCATCACGTATCGGCCTCCATTGTCCGCTACTATGTTCTTGGCCTCAAACGACACCCGCTTCCCCACCAGTATTGCCACCCCTCTGTTCTTCGCATCCAGCCCCGAGTGGAACACCTGTCCTACCCATCCCTTCCTTAACCTGACCTGAGCTGCCACCTTCAGATGAGTCTCCTGAAGCATGACCACGTCTGCCTTGAGTCCCTTTAGGTGCGCGAACACTCGGGCCCTCTTAACCGGCCCGTTTAGGCCTCTCACATTCCACGTGATCAGCCGGACTGGGGGGCTCCCCCCCTCCCCGCCAACTAGTCATCTCCTATCTTAGGCCAGTCCCGTGCTCGTGCCTCTCGCACCCTCCAGTCCCCCAGGCGGGGAACCCCCGCCCCGACCACCTCTTCGATTTTCAGTTCCCCCTCGGACAGTGTAGCAGCAACCCTAATATTCCCCCCCTCTCCCCCCCCCTTCCCCGCTAGATCCGCATCTAGCACTTTTGCTCCCCCCATATTACTTCCGTGAGTCAGCTGACTTCTGCTGACCCCGCCTTCCCATTGATCTCCCCGTGTGGGAGTCTCTCCTCCTCCTTACCTTCCTCCATCCTCCCCCCCCCCCCCCCCCCCCTTTAGCGCAGTAAAAAGCCTGCGCTTTCCTGAGCCAGCCCCGCCCCCTGTGGCGCAGCTCCTGTTGCGGCCATTATCCCAGTTCCCTCATCCCAGAGTCTCGCTTCCCTCCAGCTCCGACGCCCACATTCCCCATCATCTCGTCTACAGAAAAAAAAAGGGATTTTAACCAGAACATCCCCATCCATCATCCCACCCATGAAGTATTCTTTACCCATATTTACAACCCCGTATACAATCAACATCTCCCCCCACAACCACATCCCCTCAGTTAGAGTCCAATTTTTCCGTTTGAATAAAGGTCCAAGCCTCTTCTGGTGTTTCAAAATAATGGTGTCGGTCCTGATAAGTGACCCACAGTCGGGCAGGCTGTAGCATGCCGAACCCGACTCTTTTTTTGTGCAGCACCGCCTTGGCCCGATTGAAGCCAGCTCTCCGCTTTGCCACCTCCGCGCTCCAATCCTGGTAAACTCGGATCACCGCATTCTCCCATCTACTGCTCCGCACCTTCTTTGCCCATCTCAGCACACTTTCTTTGTCCGCAAAGCGATGGAACCTTGCCACTATCGCCCTTGGCGGCTCATCAGTCTTAGGTCTCCTCGCCAGGACCCGATGAGCCCCTTCCAGCTCCAGGGGGCTCGGAGAGGCCTCGCACCCATCAGCGAATGGAGCATCGTACTCACATACGCCCCGGCATCAGCTCCCTCCACTCCTTCGGGAAGACCCAGAATCCGGAGGTTCTTCCTCCTCGACCTGTTCTCCAAGACCTCGATTCTCTCGGGCCACCTCCTGTGCCTCCATGTTTACCGCCAGGCCCAGGATCTTGTCCTCATTCTCATTAGTTTTATCTCTCACCTCGCAAAGCTCCACCCCCGGGCCTTCTGGGTCTCCTTCAGCTCCTCGATCGCCAACAGCATTGGCGCTGGCACCTCCTTTTTAAGCTCCTCCACACAGCGCTTAAGGAACTCCTGCTGGTCCGGCCCCCATGCTGCTCGATCTCCGCCCTCCTGCTTTTCCCCCCTCGTTTTTGCCGCCGCTCCAGAGCCTCTTTCTCCGAAGCTCCACCGCTAATCTCGGCCATCAACGTAAGGGGGGACCTTACTTCACCTTCCCACACGGGATTAAATCAAAAAAGTTCCGTTGGGGCTTCTCTGGAGAGCTCAAAAGTCCGTTATCGCGGGAGCTGCCGAAATGTGCGGCTTAGCAAACCGGAAGTCGTACGAGGCGTTTTTTTTAAACACAGAGGGTAGTGGGTGCCTGGAACTCGCTGCCGGAGGAGCTGGTGGTAGCAGGGACGATAGTGACATTTAAGGGGCATCTTGACAAATACATGAATAGAATGGGAATAGAGGGATACGGACCCAGGAAGTGTAGAAAATTGTAGTTTAGTCGGCAGCATGGTCGGCACGGGCTTGGAGGGCCGATTCCTGTGCTGTACTTTTCTTTGTTCTTTGTTCTTAATGGACTGTTTAGCTGAGGCTCTGGAGCTCAGACCAGCACTTGGCCTCAAACGACACCCGCATTCAGTTCATTGGGGAGGGGTGCGCTGCTGCCGGAGATTCTGCTCGGCTTCGCTTTATAGCCCGTTATGTTGTTTAAGCCTTGCCACAACCGACGAGAGTCTGTAATGCTAGTCTGGGACTCTAGATTGGTCTGATATTGTCTCTTGGCATCCCTGATGACTTTGCGGGTCGCCTGACTTGAACATCTCAGACCTGGCCTTCAGTAGGGAGTCAATCTCCTGAGTAAGCCATGGTTTCCAGTCGCACTACTTTATTTGGCACGCAGTCGTCTGCACACTTGCTGATGAAGTGTGTGACGGTGGTGGCATACTCGTTTAGGTTGGTCGCCGAGTTCTTAAATATGGACAGTCCACTGACTCCAAGCAATCATAGGGGAGCTCTTCCGGTTGGTAAACAGAGGTTAAAAAAAAAAAAGGGATGAGGTCCTAAAAGCAGAATAGAAGGAGTTAGGAAGCAAGTTGAGAAATCGGACCTCAAAGGTAGTGATCACAGGTTGCTATCAATGCCACGTGGTCAGAGCAAAAATAGCAAGATATATCTGACAAATACGTGTCTGAAGTGATGGTGCGAGGGGGAGGGGGGACCTGTACAAACTGGATGTGTTATACCTGGGCAGGACCGGGACTGATGTCTTGGGGGGGGATTTGCTAGAGTGTTTGGGGAGGTAAAATGACAAGGGGATGGAAACATATGCAAGGAGTCAGAGGAGGAGGAAATAAGGACAAAAACAAATGGCAGAAAGGGGAATAAGAAAAGTGATAGGCACAGAAACCAAGGGTCAGATTCAAACAGGGCCACAGTGAACTAGAGTGGGAATGGGACAAGTAATGTTATTAAAAAGACAAGCCTTAAAGCTTTGTGCCTTACCACGCAGAGCATTCTTTAAAAAAAATTTTTTTTTTTTATTCAAAGCATTTTCATTTAAACAAACAAAAGCAAAACAACCAAACAACTCTATAAACAACCAACACCCACTCCCCCGCTGCTCCCAATACTCCCCCACTTCTCACATCCCGCCTTCCCCACACCCTCCGACCCCTCAAACCTCCTTAAAGAAACCAATAAACGGTTTCCATCTCCGTGTGAACTCATCCACCGACCCCCCCTCAGGATGAACTTGACCTTCTCCGGCCTCAGGAATTCCGCCAGGTCGCTCACCCACACTCCCGCTTTCGGTAGCTCTGAGTCCCTCCCCCGAGCAAAGTCCGTCTCCGAGATATCAGGGAGGCAAAGGCCAAAACATCGGCCTCTCTGACCCCCTGGACTCCGGGTGTTCAGACACCCCGAATATCACTACCCCTGGACTCGGAACCACCTCCACACCCAGCACCTCGGGCATCACGTCCGCAAACCCCTGCCAGAACCCCCTCAACCTTGGACATGCCCAGGACATGTGGACGTGATTCGCGGGCTTCCCTGCACACCGCCCAAACCTATCCTGTACCCCATCAAAGAACCTGCTCATCCTCTCCACTGTCATAAACGCCCTAAGTATCACTTTGAACTGAATGAGGCTTAGCCTTGCACACAAGGCTGCGTTCACCCTCCACAAGGCCTCCGTCCCCACCTTCCCTACCCTCCCAATTCCTCCTCCCACTTACGCTTAATGTCCCCCACCAGGGCTCCCTCCCAATCCATCAACTCCTTATAGACATCGGACACCGTTCCCTCCCCTATTTCATCCCTCAATATCTTGATGTCACGGTAGCACTGTTGCTTCACAGCGCCAAGGTCCTGGGTTCGATTCCAGTCTTGGGTCACTGTCTGTGTGGAGTCTGCACGTTCTCCCAGTGTCTGCATGGGTTTCTTCCAGGTGCTCCAGTTTCCTCCCACTAGTCCCAAAGGACGTGCTTGTTAGGTAAATTGGACATTCTGAATTCTCCCTCAGTGTACCTGAGGCGACCAGGGAATTTTCACAGTAACTTCATTGTAGTGTTAACGTAAGCCTACTTGTGACACTAATAAAGATTATTATTATCGCCTTGCAACTCCAGGGGCGGCAGCCCAGGAAAGGACGGCACCTCTCTCAAGTCCCAAACCTGCAGATACCTAAAGCCATTCCCCCTGGGAACTTGTACTCTTCCTCCAGATCCTCCAACTTCGCAAATTTGCCCCCTATAAACAGATCGCCAAATCATTCAATCCCTGCCTGCTGCCATCCCTGAAACCCCTCATCCAGCCCCACCGGTGCAAACCTATGATTATCACAGATCGGTGCCCACACAGAGGCACCCTCCAGTCCCAAATGCTGCCTCCACTGCACCTACACCCTTAGGGCCGACCCCACCACTGGGTTCATGGAGTGCCTGGCCGGCCGGTGAGAACAGTAGAGGCGCCGACAACAAAGCCCTTAAACATGTTCTCCTACACGATGTCGCCTCCACCTGACCCCATGTCGATCTCTCCCCCACGGCCCATTTCCTAACCATAGCAATATTTGCCACCCAGTTGTAATTCATCATATTCGCAGTGCCAGCCACCCCCCCCCACTCCCCCTTGCCCCCACCCCATCCCCGGTCCAATAAAGCCCTCCTAGCCTGCGGGGCCTTCCCCGCCTACACAAATCCAGAGATCAGCGCATTGAGCTTCTTAGAAAACGACTTGGGGACGAAGGTTGGGAGGTTCTGGAACACAAACAGAAATCTTGGCAGCACTGTTATTTTTGCTGTCTGCACCCGTCCTGCCAGCGACAGCAGCAACACATCCCACCTCTTAAAGTCTCCCTTCATCTGAGCCAGGTTCAACTTGTCCAGCTCCACCTGGATTCCCAAGTATCTAAAATTTGGCCACATCCCCTAAACGGCAACTCCCCTAGCCTCCTTTCCTGCCCTCCAGCCTCAATCAGGAACACCTCACCTTTCCCCATATTCTTTTTTTTTTTTTAATATATAAATTTAGAGTACCCAATTCATTTTTTTTTCCAATTAAGGGGCAAATTATCATGTTCAATCCACCTACCTGGTTGTGGGGTTGAAACCCACGCAAACACGGGGAGAATGTGCAAACTCCACACGGAGAGTGACCCAGACACTGGATCGAACCTGGGACCTCGACGCCGTGAGGCAGCAGGGCTTTTTTTTTCTCTTTTAAATTTAGAGTACCCAATTATTATTTTTTTAAAATGTTATTTTCTAATTAAGGGGCAATTTAGCATGGCCAATCCACCTAACCTGCACATCTTTGGGTTGTGGGGGTGAAACCCATGCAGACACGGGGAGAATGTGCAAACTCCACACGAACAGTGACCCAGAGCCAGGATTCGAACCCGGGTCCTCAGCTCCATCGGCAGCAATACTAATCACTGTGCCACATGCCGCCCCGAGGCAACAGGGCTAACCCACTGCGCCACCGTGTTGCCTCACCTTTCCCCATATTCAACATGTATCCCATAAAACCCATGATGCCTCCAATACTGCCCAACGGATCTGAAATGTACAGCAACAGGTCGTCTGCATAGAATGAGATCCTGTGCAAAAATGCCCCTCCCCCCGGACTCAATCCCTCTCCAGTCCCCTGATACACTAAGTGCCATTGCCAGTGGCTCTATCGCAACGGCGATAGAGAAAGCAGGCACCCCTGCCTCGTCCCAGGATGCAGCCTAAATTCACTCAGTTCACCTGCACACACACGCGATCACCGCCATATATAGCAACCGGACACAGTCCACAAACCCCTGCCCAAACCCGAACCACCCCGTAACCTCCAGCAGAAACGCCCACTCCACCCGATCAAACGCCTTCTCCGCATCCAACGCTACCACCACCTCCAACCTCCTGCCCCTCCGAAGGCATCATGATTACATAAGCAAGGGGCGGCATGTGCGCAGTGGTTTACACTGGGACTGCGGCGCTGAGGACCCGGGTTCGAATCATGGCCCTAGGTCACTGTCCGTGTCGAGTTTGCACATTCTCCCCATGTCTGTATGGGTTTCACCCCCGCAGCCCAAAGATGTGCTGGTTAGGTGGATTGGGCACGCTAAATTGCCCCTCAATGAGAAAAAAAAAAATTGGGTACTCTAAATTTAAAAGAAAATGAATACATGAATACTCCTCACATTTGCCGACAATTGTCTCCATTTCACAAAACCTCTCTGATCTTCGGCAACAGTTGGTGCTTATATTCAGTAATACCGGGTAGTAAGAGCCACACTGCTCCGGATCCTTCTCCTTCTTTAATATCTGGGAGAGGGAAGCCTACGACAATGAAAGGGGGAGGTCCCCCCTCACCCGCTTCATTATACGTCCTCACCAGCAGTAGCCCCAGGTCCACCCCAAACCTATTATCAAACTTCACCGGGAACCCGTCTGGCCCCGGGGCCTTCCCTGCCTGCATCACCCCCATACTCTCCATCACCTCCCTCAACCCTAGGGCAGCACGGTAGCATGGTGGTTAGCACAATTGCTTCACAGTTCCAGGGTCCCAGGTTCGATTCCCGGCTTGGTTCACTGTGCGTGGTCTGCACGTTCTCCCCGTGTGTGCGTGGGTTTCCTCCGGGTGCTCCGGTTTCCTCCCACAGCCCAAAGATGTCCAGGTTAGGTGGATTGGCCATGATAAATTGCCCTTGGTGTCCAAAATTGCCCTTAGTGTTGGGTGGGGTTACTGGGTTACGGGGATAGGGTGTGGGCTTGGGTAGGGTGCTCTTTCCAGGAGCCGGTGCAAACTCGATGGGCCGAATGGCCTCCTTCTGCACTGTAAATTCTATGATTCTATGAACCCGATTAGCGCCCCCAGTCCCTGAACAAGCCCCTCCTCTACTACGGGAAACACCAGCCCATTCAAAAATCGCCGCATCCCCTTCTCCGGCTAAGGGCTCAGACCCGTATAGCCTTCTATAAAAAACCTCAAACCTGCCATTCACCCCTCCAGGTCCATCACCACGTTACCCTCATCATCCCTAACTCTGCCAATCTCCCTCGTCGCCTCTTGCTTTCTCAACTGATGGGCCAACATACTGCTCGCCTTCTCCCCGTATTCAAACACTGCCCCACTGCCTTCCCCGTAGACACTAGTCCAAACTCCATCTGGAACCTCTGTCTCTCCTTCAACAGCCCTGCCTCCGGCTCCTCAAGTATGTCTTATCCACCCTCAAAATCTCCTCAACCAGACTTGCTGTCTCTACCCGCTCTGCTTTCCCCCTATGAGCCCAAATTTAAATAAACTCCCATCTAACCACCACCATGAGGCCTCCCACAGGTTAGGTGGATTGGCCATGATAAATTGCCCCTTAGTGCCCAAAAGGTTGGGTGGGATTACTGGGATAGGGTGGAGGCATGGGCTTAGGTGGGATGCGATTTCCAAGGGGCGGTGCAGACTCGATGGACGAATGGCCTCTCTCTGCGCTGTAAATTCTATGATGATTCTATGATCTCCCCCGTATAATTTAGCTCCACGTACCCGGTGGCTGCCCTCACCCGCTCGCACACCACCTCATCCGCCAGCAACCCCACATGCAGCCTCCACTGCGGGCGCTGCCCCCACCCCAGGGCCACGCGCAGATCCACCCAGTGCGGTGCGTGGTCAGAAACCACAATTGCCGAATACTCCGAGTCGACCACGCCCGCCAACAGAGTCTTATCTTGCACAAAAAAATCAATCAGGGAGTACACCCAGTGCGCATGGGGGAAGAATGAAAACTCCTTCGCCCTCGGCCGTTCCATAAACGCCCTCAGATTCTTTGCCACTGCCGACACCCTCGATGACTTGGGACTCGTCTGTTCCAAGCTCGGTTCAACAACTGTATTAAATTCCACCCTCCATAATCAGCTGATGCGAGTCCAAGTCAGGATACTTCACCTCATAAACACCCGCTTCATAAATTCTACATCATCCCAATCCGGGGCATGAACATTTACCAGAACAACTGCATTCCCTCCAACTTTCCACTAACCATCACTTATCCCACCCTCCGGGATCGGCCACAATACTCCCCAGCTCGAACACTACCCGCTTATTAACCAACACCCCCCTCGTCTTCATATCCAGTCCCAAATGGAACACCTGCTCCCCCCACAATCAATTCCACTGAAAATCTGTGTTCCATTCGCCAGACTCAGGATTGACACTCGAGAGGTTGACAAGCTGCTGCCGCACTCATCCCAGTCAACAAGATGGCAGCAAGAAGACTGCTCCACCATCCTAGAGACACTCACCTCGGTTGGATATGTTAGCGAAGAGCATCTGGGGAACTACCTTTTTAAAAAAAATTTAGAGCACCCAATTCATTTTTTCCAATTAAGGGGCAATTTAGCGTGGCCAATCCACCTAACCTGCACATCTTTGGGTTGTGGGAGGCGAAACCCACACAAACACGGGGAAAATGTGCAAACTCAACATGGACAGTGACCCAGGGTCGGGATCGAACCTGGGACCTCGGCGCCATGAGGCAGCAATGCTACCACTGCGCCACCGTGCTGCCCTCTGGGGTACTACCTGGTGTGCACCACACACGTGCAGCGGTACAGCAGGTGGAGGTAGGAACCCCCGAGGGGGCGGACGGTCGGAGAGCCTGAGATCCTCCGGATGCTCCGGTTTCCTCCCACAAATCCGAAAGACGTGCTGTTAGGTAATTTGGACATTCTGAATTCTCCCTCAGTGTACCCGAACAGGCGCTGGAATGTGGCGACTAGGGGCTTTTCACAGTAACTTCTTTGCAGTGTTAATGTAAGCCTACTTGTGACAATAATAAAGATTATTATTATAATACCAACCCTCACCAGACGAGAGCAACAGTCTCCTGGGCAGAATGTGGGGAAGGGGACAACTATGGGCTGGTTAGCACAGTGAGCTAAACAGCTGGCTTGTTTTACAGAACAATGCCAGCAGCGCGGGTTCAATTCCCGTACCAGCCTCCCGAACAGGCGCCAGAATGTGGCGACTCGGGGCTTTTCACAGTAACTTCATTGAAGCCTACTTGTGACAATAAGTGATTATTATTATTATTATTAACTCCTATGAACTGTAATGCAGCAGTTTGAGAAATGGATTGTCACTATCTTTCCAAGCCTGTATATTTTCTGCATTCCCATGACTGAATATCTAGAGAAAAGGAGTGATCATTGTGTGATCCAGTCTTTAACAGAAGATAAGCATGTTTGTCTAGTACAATACAGTAGATCTTTAAGCACTTGGGGAAGGACTTGTGAGCAAAGTTAGAGCTCATGGAATAAAAGGGTTAGTAACAATATCCCAGAAGCAGCTATAAACCAGGAAATGGAAAAGAGGAACTCAGAAAAAGTATAGTCAGGGAAGTGGTACTGAGTAAATTGCTGTTGCTGCAGGGTGACCAAGAGCCTGGGCCCTGATGGACATCATCCTCAGCTCTTGCAGGAGTATCTGGCGAGATAGTTGATGCATTGGTTTGAATTTTCCAAAACTCCCTGAACTCAGGGAAGGTCCCATTAGATTGGAAGGTGGCAAATGTAACTCCTTTATTCAAAAAGGGAGGGAGACAGAAAGTGGAAAATTGCAGGCCACAAAAGCAAATTACTTTGGATGTTGGAACCTGGACAACCCCAGCATGTCTGACAGCATCTGTGAAGAGAGAACTGAGCTAATGTTTCGAGTCTGGATGACTCTTTGTCCAAATTACAGGCCAGTTACAATTACAGGTCAGTTAGGTTAACATCTGTAATTGGGAAAATATTATAAGCTATTATTATTAAAGAAGTTATGGTAGGGCACTTGGATAAACTCAAGATAATCAGGCAGAGTCAAAATGGTTTTGTGAAAGGGAAATCATGTTTAACCAACTTATTGGGAGTTCTTTGAGGAAGGAACATGTGCTGCGGTAAAGGGGAACCTGTGGATGTACTGCACTTAGATTTCCAGAAGGCATTTGATAAAGTGCCACATCAAAGATCGTTACGGAAAACCCATGGTGTAGGGGGTGATATATTGGCATGGATAGAAGATTGGTTAGCTCACAGGAAACGGAGTAGGCATAAATGTTTTTCAGGCTGGCAAGGTGTAACAAGTGATGTGCCACAGGGATCAGTGCTGGGACTTCAACAGTTTACAAATTCGTTTTAAAGAAGTCATAAGGCAGTTACAAAAATATATAGATAAGTTGTGAGCGGGCAAAGATCTGGCAAATAGCAGGGGCTTGGGAACCTGAATTGTAGCTCCAGTATACAGGAGGTTGAGAGTAGTGAGGTCATGAGTAAGGTTTCAAAGTTGCAGGAGTGTACCGGCAGGCAGGAAGGTGGTGTAAAGTGTGTCTTCTTCAATGCCAGAGCATTCGGAATAAGGTGGGTGAACTTGCGGCATGGGTTGGTACCTGGGACTTCGATGTTGTGGCCATTTTGGAGACATGGATAGAGCAGGGACAGGAATGGTTGTTGCAGGTGCCGGGGTTTAGATATTTCACTAAGCTCAGGGAAGGTGGTAAAAGAGGGGGAGGGGTGGCATTGTTAGTCAAGGACAGTATTACGGTGGCAGAAAGGACGTTTGATGAGGACTCGTCAATTGAGGTAGTATGGGTTGAGGTTAGAAACAGGAAAGGAGAGGTCATCCAGTTAGGGGTTTTCTATAGGCCTCCGACAAGTTCCAGAGATGTAGAGGAAAGGATTGCAAAGATGATTCTGGATAGGAGCTAAAGCAACAGGGTACTTGAACTTTCCAAATGTTGACTGGAAACGCGATAGTTCGAGTACTTTAGATGGGTCCGTTTTTGTCCAATGTGTGCAGGAGGGTTTCCTGACAATATGTAGATAGGCCAACGAGAGGCGAGGCCCTATTGGATTTGGTACTGGGTAATGAACCAGGACAGGTGTTAGATTGGAGGTAGGTGAGCACTTTGGTGATAGTCACCACAATTCGATTAAGTTTACTTTAGTGATGGAAAGGGATTCTCTGGGAAGCTAGGGAAGAGATTGCTGAGCCTTTGGCTTTGATCTTTAAGTCATCATTGTCAACAGGAATAGTGCCAGAAGACTGGAGGATAGCAAATGTTGTCCCCTTGTTCAAGAAGGGGAGTAGAGACAACCCCGGTAACTATAGACCAGTGAGCCTTACTTCTATTGTGGGCAAAATCTTGGAAAGGTTTATAAGAGATAGGGTGTATAATCATCTGGAAAGGAATAATTTGATTAGACAGTCAACACGGTTTCGTGAAGGGTAGGTCGTGCCTCACAAACCTTATTGAGTTCTTTGAGAAGGTGACCAAACAGGGGGAGGGTAAAGCAGTTGATGTGGTGTATATGGATTTCAGTAAAGCGTTTGATAAGGTTTCCCACAGTAGGCTACTGCAGAAAATACGGAAGCATGGGATTCAGGGAGATTTAGCAGTTTGGATGAGAAATTGGCTAGCTGGAAGAAGACAAAGGGTGGTGGTTGATGGGAAGTGTTCAGACTGGAGTCCAGTTACTAGTGGTGTACCACAAGGATCTGTTTTGGGGCCACTGCTGTTTGTCATTTTTATAAATGACCTGGAGGAGGGCGTAGAAGGATGGGTGAGTAAATTTTCAGATGACACTAAAGTCGGTGGAGTTGTGGACAGTGCGGAAGGATGTTACAAGTTACAGAGGGACATAGATAAGCTGCAGCGCTGGGCTGAGAGGTGGCAAATGGAGTTTAATGCAGAAAAGTGTGAGGTGATTTATTTTGGAAGGAATAACAGGAAGACAGAGTACTGGGCTAATGGCAAGATTCTTGGCAGTGTGGATGAGCAGAGAGATCTCGGTGTCCATGTACATAGATCCCTGAAAGTTGCCACTCAGGTTGAGAGGGTTGTTAAGGCGGCGTACGGTGTGTTAGCTTTTATTGGTAGAGGGATTGAGTTTCGGAGCCATGAGGTCATGTTGCAGCTGTACAAAACTCTGGTGCGGCCGCATTTGGAGTATTGCGTGCAATTCTGGTCGCCGCATTATAGGAAGAATGTGGAAGCATTGGAAAGGGTGCAGAGGAGATTTACCAGAATGTTGCCTGGTATGGAGGGAAGATCTTAATGAGGAAAGACTGAGGGACCTGAGGCTCTTTTCGTTAGAGAAGGTTAAGAGGTGACTTAATTGAGGCATACAAGATGATCAGAGGATTGGATAGTGTGGACAGTGAGAGCCTTTTTCCTCGGATGGTGATGTCTAGCACAAGGGGACATAGCTTTAAATTGAGGGGAGATAGATATAGGACAGATGTCAGAGGTAGGTTCTTTACTCAGAGAGTAGTAAGGGTGTGGAATGCCCTGCCTGCAACAGTAGTGGACTCGCCAACACTAAGGGCATTCAAATGGTCATTGGATAGACATATGGACGATAAGGGAATAGCGTTGATGGGCTTTAGAGTGGTTTCACAGGTCGGCGCAACATCGAGGGCTGAAGGGCCTGTACTGCGCTGTTATGTTCTATGTTCTAAATAGGGTATGTGGGAAAATGCGAAATTGGGCATTTTGGAAGGAAAAATTAGAAGACATTTTCTAAATGGTGAGAGTTTTCAGATCTCTAAAGTGCAGAGGGATCTGGGTGTCATGAATCACAGAAGGCTAATATTCAGTACGACAAGTAATTAGGAAAGCTAATAGAATGTTATCATTTATTCCAAGGAGAATTAAATACAAAAAAGTAGGGAAGTTATGCTTCATTTGTACTGGGCACTAGTGAGGCCATATTTGGAGTACTGTGTACAGTATAGGTCACCTTATTTAAGGAAGGGTGTAAATGCATTGGAAACAGTTCAAATAAGGGTTACCAATTAATAGCTGGAATGGGTGGGTTATCTCATGAGGAAAGATTGAACAGGCTAGGCTTGGAAAAGTAAGAGGCATCTTGATTGAAACACAGAAGACCCTGAGGGGTCTTCAGACAGCGGAGAGGATGTTTCCTCTTGTGGGAGAATCTAGATGTAGGGGTCGTCCAGTTAAAACAGATAAGCCAAAATTTCTTCACTCTAGAGGATCACTAGTGTTTGGAACTCTTCTTCTTGAAAAGGCGATGGGAAGCAGAGTCTTTGAATATTTTTAAGGCAGAGGTGGATAGATTATTGATAAGCAAAGAGGTGACAGTAACCTTAAACCTCAAGGAGGTGATAGTAATGCCAGATAATCTATCAGATCAGCCATGAACTTATTAAATAGCTGAGCAGACTGGAGAAGGTGAATGGCCTACTCCTTGTTCATATATTCATACAACACCACAGAAAGAAAGAACAACAAGGTTTTGGAGACAGGATAGAAATTTATTAGAATGGTTGAAGGGTTGGGAGAGTGGAGTTATGCAACTGACTGGAGAAGTTTAGGTGTTGTCCTCAGAGCAGAATAATAGTCATTAAGGGTGTTCCACCCATCAAGCCATGGCAGTTCTCTGTAGTGCAGAAAAGGTTAAGAGAGGCCAACACGGTGGCGCAGTGATTAGCACTGCTGCATCACATAGCCAACGACCCAGGTTCAATCCCGACCCCGGGTCACTGTCCGTGTGGAGTTTGCATATTCTCCCCGTGTCTGCGTGGGTCTCACCCCCCACAACCCAAAGATGTGCAGGGTAGGTGGACTGAACACACTAAATTGCCCATTGATTGGAAAAAAATAATTGGGTCCTCTAAATTTAAAAAAAAGGTTAAGAGGGTTTTGATAGAATTGCTTAAAATCATGAAGAATTTAAATGTATTTTATTCCAAACTTATTCAAACGGTTACAAAACATAAACAGTCCGGGGAACAATCTCCCTACCACATAGTTACACAGTTTGTACAAATTATTTTCCATTTTCATGCCACCGTCACCACAGCCCTCAGGTTGGCCTACAAGATTCTTACTCCATCCTAACCCATTCTGCCCCCTCTCCTTCCCCCTACATAGATTATCATAGAATTTACAGTGCAGAAGGAGGCCATTCGGCCCATCGAGTCTGCACCGGCTCTTGGAAAGAGCACCCTACCCAAGGTCAACACCTTCACCCTATCCCCATAACCCAGTAACCCCACCCAACACCAAGGGCACTTTTGGACACTAATGGGAAATTTATCATGGCCAATCCACCTAACCTGCACATCTTTGGACTGTGGGAGGATACCGGAGCACCCGGAGGAAACCCACGCAGACATGGGGAGAACGTGCAGACTCCGCACAGACAGTGATCCAAGCCGGAATCGAACCTGGGACCCTGGAGCTGTGAAGCAATTGTGCTAACCACTGTGCTACCATGCTGCCCCGAGGCTACCGCCTCACCGTCTCCAGCAAATTTGGCAATGCCACCCCCCCCCTTCTGCCTCTGTAACAGGGTCCTCCTCTTTACCCTTGGCACCTTCCCCGCCCACACAAACTCTGAATTGATCATATCCAGCTTCCGGAAAAAGGTCTTTGGCACAAAAATCGGAGGCGCCTGGAATATGAATAGGAACCGTGACAGGACATTCATCTTCACCACTTAGATCCTCCTTGCCAGAGTCGGATGCAGCATGTGCCACCTCTTCAGCTCCTCCCTAACCTCCTCCACGAGCTTGGTTAAACTCCATTTATGCATCGTTGCCAACTCTCCCGTTACCTGAATCCCCAAGTATCTGAACCTGTCTCTGGCTACTTTGAATGGTAGCCTTTCCGCCTTCCAGCGTGTCCGACACGTACAGTAACCGGTCGTCCGCACCCCTGCCTTGCTCCCGGTGTAGCCCAACGCTTCGTGAGCCCATATCATTGGTCTGTACACTCGCTACCGGTGCCACAAACTTCGGCCCAAACACAAACCTTCCCAGGACCTCAAACAGGTACCGCCACTCTACTCGATCAAATGCCTTCTCCGCATCCATGGACACCACTACCTCCGGTACCCACCCTCTTGCCAAGGTCATAATCACATTTAACAGCCTCCTTATATTACTAGAGAGCTGCCTGCCCTTTACAAAGCCTGTCTGGTCCTCTCCCCTGGATCACAACCTTCCATCCTTCCCGCCACCAGTTTAGCCAGCACTTTTACATCCATATTTAACAGCGATATGGGCCTGTACGACCCACATTCTAACGGGTGCTTCCCCTTCTTTGATATTAATGTGATTGTTGCCTGTGTCATAGCCTCCGGAAGCTCCCCTTTCTCCAGTGCCTCGCTAAACGGCCCCAACAAATGTGGTGCCAATTCAGTCGCAAAATCTATACAAAATTCTGGCAAGTAACCATCTGCCCCTGGCGCTTTCCCGACTTCATATCCCTTATACTGTCCAATATCTCCCTCAGCTCCAGGGGCTCCTCAAGCGCCTGCCTCGTCTCTTCACGACACCCTATGCTGCTCTTGCTCATGTATTTGCTTTGTTTGGCCCTTGTTCATCACTATTTGTTGATGTACCATGTGTATTCAAATTGGTCACACTATCAAAGTAAAATGTTACAGTAAAACATCCTCTATCTGCACTAATAATGGAGATGCATCTCCCCAAGGTGTGGAAACATTGTAGATTTCAGATAATATCCAAAAGGCTCTTATGAATGTTACTTCCTGTAATAATCCCACCAATGCCAGTCTTCCGGCACCATACCCTTTTATTTACACAATGGAAAAGGCCGCAGCCAAGGTTTCCAGCACACAAGTCCAGGTCTAGGCTCCTATGAATACCGGCCTGGGTTGAAGCAATGGGTTTTAAATTCCCACTGCTCGTTTCCCATTGGGCGAGCTCCCACCCACTCAATAGGGAAGTTCAGACTCCATGGATCCCACGGGGAGATCTACTGATGATTTGCCATGTGCTTCACAGCCAACACAATACTTTCAGACACTACTTACTAAGTATTTACAGCACAAAGGGCCCATTCAGCCCTGCAAGTCCATGCTGGTAGTTCCTTTTCTTTTTAAAATTTAGAGTGCACAATTCGTTTTTTCCAATTAAGGGGCAATTTAGAGTGGCCAATCCACCTACCCTGCACACCTTTGGGTTGTGGGAGCGAAACCCACAGGGAGAATGTGCAAACTCCACCCGGACACTGACCCAGCACTGGGAGCGAACCTGTGCGCAGTGAGGCAACAGGCCTAACTCACAGCGCCGCCGTGCTGCCCACATACTGGTAGTTATACTCCACATCCTCCCACATCACTTCATCTAACTCCATCAATAAATCTTTCTATACCTTTCTTTCTCTCTTTTTTTTTTTTAAATTTAGAGTACCCAATTCATTTTTTGGATTGGAATGGATTTGTTTATTGTCACGTGTACCGAGGTACAGTGAAAAGTATTTTTCTGCGAGCAGCTCAACAGATCATTAAGTACATGGGAAGAAAAGGGAAGAAAAGAAAATACATAATAGGGCAACACAACATATACAATGTAACTACAAAAGCACTGGCATCGGATGAAGCATACAGGGTGTAGTGCTAATGAGGTCAGTCCATAAGAGGGTCATTTAGGAGTCTGGTAACAGCAGGGTAGAAGCTGTTTTTGAGTCGATTCATGCATGTTCTCAGACTTCTATATCTCCTGCCCGATGAAAGAAATTGGAAGAGTGAATAAGCCGAGTGGGAGGGGTCTTTGATTATGCTGCCCGCTTTCCCCAGGCAGCGGAGGTGTAGATGGAGTCAATGGATGGGAGGCAGGTTTGTGTGATGGACTGGGCGGTGTTCACGACTCTCTGAAGTTTCTTGCGACCCTGGGCCGAGCAGTTGCCATACCAGGCTGTGATGCAGCCCGATAGGATGCTTTCCATGGTGCATCTGTAAAAGTTGGTAAGAGTTAATGTGGACATGCCGAATTTCCTTAGTTTCCTGAGGAAGTATAGACGCTGTTGTGCTTTCTTGGTGGTAGCGTCGCTGTGGGTGGACCAGGACAGATTTTTGGAGATGTGCACCCCTAGGAATTTGAAACTGCTAACCATCTCCACCTCGGCTCCGTTGATGCTGACAGGGGTGTGTACAGTACTTTGCTTCCTGAAGTCAATGACCAGTTCTTTAGTTTTGCTGGCATGGAGGTAGAGATTGTTGTCGCTGCACCGCTCCACTAGGTTCTCTATCTCCCTCCTGTATTCGGACTCGTCGTTATTTGAGATCTGGCCCATTATGGTCGTATCGTCAGCAAATTTGTAGATTGAGTTGGAACCAAATTTTGCCACGTAGTCGTGTGTGTACAGAGAGTAGAGTAGGGGGCTAAGTACGCAGCCTTGCGGGGCCCCGGTGTTGAGGACTATTGTGGAGGTGTTGTTGTTCATTCTTACTGATTGTGGATCCAGTTGCAGAGTAGGGAGCCAAGTCCTAGGTTTTGGAGCTTTCAAATGAGCTTGGCTGGGATTCTGGTGTTGAAGGCGGAGCTGTCGTCAATAAATAGGAGTCTGATGTAGGATTCCTTGTTGTCGAGATGCTCGAGGAGTGTGTGTAGGGCCAGGGAAATGGCGTCTGCCGTGGACCGGTTGCGACGGTATGCGAATTGCAGTGGATCAAGTGTTCTGAGAGTATGGAGGTGATGTGCTTCATGATCAACCTCTCGAAGCACTTCATTACGACGGAAGTCAGAGCCACCGGACGGTAGTCATTGAGGCACGTTGCCTGGTTCTTCTTTGGCACCGGTATGATGGTGGCCTTCTTGAAGCAGGTGGGGACCTCAGAGTAGAGTAGGGACAGGTTAAAGATGTCCGCGAACACCTCTGCCAGCTGGTCCACGCAGGCTCCGAGTGCACGACCAGGGATCCCGTCCGGGCCCGTCGCCTTCCGAGCGTTCACTTTCAGGAAGGCCGATCGGACTTCGGAAGCTGTGATGGTGGGTATGGGTGAGTTATGGGCAGCTGGGGCACTCGACAGCGAATTGTTGGTTACCTGCTCGAACCGAGCTTAGTGTTATGGGCCAGGGTTTAGAGAACTCCAAAGTGTATCATGGAGTTCACCTGACCCACAACTTTTACTGGATTGTGGTATGGGGAGCACACGGCCCACTCTACGGGCGAGATTCTCCACTCCCGTGCCGGTTGGGAGAATCGCCTGGGCCGCCAAAGTTTCCCGGGACGCCGGTCCAACGCCCTCCCGCGATTCTCCCAAGCGGCGGGAACGGCCCGGTCGAGTTCAGCGGGCCGCAGGCCGGGGAATCGCCGGAGACACCCAAAATGGCGATTCTCCGGCACCCCCGCTATTCTCAGGCCCGGATGGGCCGAGTGGCCAGGTCAAAACGGCAGGTTCCCCCGGCACCATCCACACCTGGTCGCTGCCGTCGTGAATGGTGCGTGAACACTTGTGGGGGGGGGGGGGGGGGGCTGGCGGCCTGCGGGGGGGGCGAGGGGGGATCCTGCACCGGGGGGTACCTCAAATGTGGGGTGGCCCGCGATCGGTGCCCACCGATCGGGCCGTCCTCTCTGAAGGAGGACCTCCTTCCTTCCGCGGCCCCGCAAGATCCGTCCGCCATCTTCTTGCGGGGCAGACTTGGAGGACGGCAACCACGCATGCCCGTTATGCGGCGTGTCATCTATGCGGCGCCGCCTTTACGCAGGCGACAATGCCTGGCACGTGTAGATGACGCGCCCCCGATCCTGGCCCATTGTCAGGGCCTGTATCGGTCGGGATCGGGGCCGTATCGCGCCGTCGTGAACCTCGACGGCGTTCACGACGGCGCGGCCACTTCGGCGGGGGAGTGGAGAATCCCGCCCACTAGGTGTGGTACAGTAGAAATGGGAAAGTATGTTTTTTAAAGTAAAACAATGTTTCTTCTATGAACTCAAGTTAACCTTTTAAAAACATTGTGAACATCTTAGCAACCATTAATTCAAATACAATCCCCAAAAACTACAACACTAAGTAATCCTTTAAGCTTTCCTTTTAACATCCATATGACTTAAACACAAAACCTTTCTCAGAAGCACATCAGATTAAAGTCACGACTGAAAACATTTATAATTCTGAATTCACCAAATGATCAAGAGATAGTCTTTTGATGGCAGAGAGAACAGCAGTACACCTGCTGTCTGGCTTCAGCTCCAACACTGAAAACAAAACTAAAACACACCCTGCAGCCTGCTCAAAAATGAAAGTAAAAAGCTGACAGACAGCCCGCTCCACCCACTCTCTTGACATCACTGCAGTAATAAACACCCATTTCTTAAAGGTACTCTCACTACAGATATTAATGTACACACCCATTTATAAATACCCGTTCCTTAAAGGTACTCTCACATGACAATAGAATGCATTGAGTTCATCGGGGTGGGGTGCGCTGCTGCCGGAGATACTGCTCGGCTTCGCTTTGTAGCCTGTTATGTTGTTTAGTCCTTGCCACAACCGCCGAGAGTCTGTCTGTGACTCTAGCTTGGTTTGATGTTCTCTTGTGGCATCTCGGATGGCTTTGTGGAGGTCGTACCTGGATTTCTTGTATTAATTTTTTTCACTTAAGGGGCAATTTAGCGTGGCCAATCCACCTGGCTTGCATATCTTTTGGGTTGTGGGAGCGAAACCCACGCAAATACGGGGAGAATGTGCAAACTCCACATGGACCAGAGCCAGGATCGAACCCGGGACCGCAGCGCCGCGAGGCCACAGTGCTAACCCACTGTTCCACCGTGCTGTACCTTTCTTTCTCATATGCTTTCCGAGCCACATTTCAAATGTATCTATGTTATTCCACTCAGCTACTCCCGGAGGTAGTGAGTTTCACATTCAAACCACGGTCCTGAAATCACTATTGGAACTGCCTCTTCCACTTTTAGTTTTACAGGTGTTTTCCCTTCCTGGAGTTTCCCGGGTTACGCACTTAACCTAGGAGAGTGAGCAGAGATTGTCTGCAGGTACAGAGGAATGGCCCCCTCAACCACTGTGCCACAGAATGCTCGAATGATCAAGGTTGTTTGGCCTGGTGCCTGCTCTTTGGCAGCACTCAAAGTAATCCCACCACCCTGCCCTTTCCCCATAGCTCTTTAGTATTTCTGCAGTTTTCTTTTGGAAGTTACGATTAAATCTGCTTCCACCACTCTTTCAAGCAGGAAGAGATTGAACAGTTTAGGCCTCGACTTTCTAGAGTTTAGAAGAATGAGGGGAGATTAAATTGAAATATACAAGATGATAAAAGATATGAATAAAGTAGATGTGGAACGGATGCTTCCTCTTATGAGGCATTCTAGAATGAGAGGTCATAGTTTAAGGATAAGAGGTCGCAAATTTAAAACAGATTTTTGAGGAGGGGATTGTGAACCTGTGAATTTGCTACCCCAGAGTGCAGTGGATGCTGGGACAGCGAGTAAACTTAAGGGGGAATTAGACAGAATTTTAATTAGTAATAAGTTGAAGGGTTATGGAGAACAGGCAGGTTGGTGGAGTTAAGGCCAGGGTGAGATCAGTCATGATCGAATGGCAGAGCAGACTCGATGGGCCAAATGGCCTAATTCTGCTCCTATATCTTATGAACTTATCTTCCAAATCACAACTCCCTGTGCTCCCATTTTGTTTCCTCCGGCTCTTTTGACAACCTGGATTAATCTAGGCCCTCTGGTTTTCACCAGACCAGTGATTCTCCCCATCTCGTAAATGCTTGACTTGTGAATGTGCATTAACCTTGATTTTAGTCATGTCAGCACGATATGGCCTCATTGTGAGTGCTAGTACTGTCAGCGAGGGCTATTGTGATCCCACAGAGGAAATCATCCATGTCCTTTTGTGTTCTTTCACAGATTCACATTCGGTGTCCTTTTGGAATGGAAATAATTGACCCTTTGGGACAGTGATCACATATCATTTACCCCAGACCCCCTACCCCACTGCTAAGATTGGCTAATACATCAGAGACTGCAGACTGAGAAAAGAAACATTTTCTAGTCAATACTCAACTAGAAATTTACCCCGAGGTCATGAATTTAATACTGCCAAAAATGCAATCATCATTTTTAAAATTTTTAAAAATGCATTTTATTCAAACTTGTATCAAAGTAGGTTACAGCAAATAAACACCCCGGGAAACATTCTCCCCAACAATCAATTATACAGTTTGTACAGATTTTTCTCCTTTTTCACCCCCCCCCCCCCCCCCCCCATCACCCAGCCTCCCCACTCCCCTCTGCAACGAACAGCCCCTCAAACACGGTCACAAACATCCCCCACCTTTTCTCAAACTCCCCTGCTGAGCCCCTTAACTCATACTTTATCTTCTCTAACCACAGAAAGTCATACAGGTCATCCAACAGTCACTGCTACCCCCGGTGGCGATGCCGATCGCCACTCCAGCAAAATTTGTCACCGTGCAACCAGAGGTGAAGGCCAAGACATCGGCCTTCCTCCTCTCCATGAGCTCCGGCTTCTCTGAAACCCCAAATATCACCACCAAAGGGTCCGGATCCACTCCCTCCTCCACTATCCTGGCTAAAACCGTAAACACTCCCGCCCAGAATCTTCCCAATTTTTCACAACCCCAAAACATATGCGCATGATTCGCTGGCCCCCGCCCACACCTCATTCATCTGCTACCCCCTGAAAGAACCCACTCATTTTTGCCCGAGTCACATGCACCCTGTGCACCACCTTAAACTGTCTCAGCCTCATCCTTTCACAGGAGGAGGTCCCGTTTACCCTTCGCAGTGCCTCACTCCATACTCCCAAATTGGTCTCCATTCCCAACTCCGCTTTTCCTTCTTTATATATTTATGTTTCATTTCTTTTTTTACCCCCCTATAACTTGAGTACCCAATTATTGGAGTGGCGGTCAGCAGCGTCACCGGCGGTAACGTCCTGGCTGGGTGGCCTGTATGATTTCCATCGGCTGGAAAAGATAAAATACGAGTTCAGGGGTTCAGTGGAGGGGTTTGAGGCAAGGTGGGGGATGATTGCGACTGTGTTTGAGGTGTTTGGAGTAGGAAGGGAGGGGGGGGGGTTGAAATTGGGGAGAAATTTGTACAAACCGTATAGTTGTTTGTTGGGAAGCTTGTTTCCAGAGTGGCTTAAGTGTTGTCATTTTTTAACATAAGTTTGTAATAAAATACATTAAAAAACACTGCCCTCTCTCTGTACCAGTACATTCGTCACCGACAACACGCCCATAAAATGGGCAGAAAAGAACAAATTGTCTGTCCCAGGCAGGAGGCACTTTATGTGAGACCACTCACTCCATAGCTGCTACCGGAAGTCAGGATGATTTTGTTTTTACAATGCCTTAATTGCCCCTTCTGTAGCATAGTGCCTGCCGGTCTTTAAAAAAGGAGTTTTAAATACCTTACTACACCAGATACACATGCACACTAACCTTGGCTTTAAACCATTCCTGCACCAGATACATGGACAATATATATCTGAAATTCCTACATTCGGGCGGCATGTGGCACAGTGGTTAGCACTGGGACTGCGGCGCTGAGGACCCGGGTTCAATCCCAGCCCTGGGTCACTGTCCGTGTGGAGTTTGCACATTCTCCCCATGTCTGCGTGGGTTTCACCCCCACAATCCAAAGATGTGCAGGTCAGGTGGATTGCCCCTTAATTGGAAAAAATATAATTGGGTACTCCAAATTTCAAAAAAAATTCCTACATTCATCACATTACTAACGGAGGAATTGTGCAAAAAGTGTCTCAGCCTAGCGTAGTCATATTCATGGAATTATACCTTAGATAATGCCCCAGACACCTTCACCATTCCTGGCTATGTCCTGTGTCTAGTGGAGGGACAGCAGAAGTGGTGGCACAGTCAGATAAATAGAAACATACATAGGGAATAGAAGCAGGAGGAGGCCATTCAGCCCTTCGAGCCTGCTCTGCCATTCACTATGATCATGCAGTGTTCATGTAAGCCTACTTACAATAATAATCTTTATTGTCACTAAGTAGGCTTACATTGCAATGAAGTTACTGTGAAAAACCCCTATTCCGGCACCTGTTCGGGTACACAGAGGGAGATTTCAGAATGTTCAAATTACCTAACAGCACGTCTTTCAGGACTAGTGGAAACGGGAGCACCCAGAGCAAACCCACGCAGATACGGGGAGAACGTGCAGACTCCACATAGACAGTGACCCAGCCAGGAATCGTGGTGCTGTGAAGCCACAGCGCTAACCACTGTGCTACCATGCTACTTGTGACACTAATAAAGATTATTATTATATTGGCCATGCTAAATTGCCCTTAAGTGTCCAAAAAGGTTAGGTGGGGTTACAGGGTTGCCAGGATAGGGTAGATGTGTGGGCTTAAATAGGGTGTTCTTTCCAAGGGCCAATGCAGACTCAATGAGCTAAAAAAAGCCTCCTTCTGCACTGTAAATTCTATAATTTCTATTCCTGTACTCAAATCCTCTCGCTATAAAAGCCAGCATACCATCTGCCTTCTTTACTGCCTGCTCTATCTGTGTGCTTACAATTGGTGCACGAGGACACCAAGGTCTCGCTGAGTATCTCAATTTATACCTATTCAAATAATAATCTGCCTTCCTATTTTTGTTACCGAAGTGGATAATCTCACATTTATCCATGCATGTGTCCACTCAGCCTGTCCAAATCCCGCTGAAGCATCGCTGCATCCTCCTCACAGCTCACCCTCCCACCCAACATTGTATCGTCTGAAAATTTGGAGATAATACATTTAGTTCCCTCATCCAAATCATTAATATATACAGTGAACATTTATGGTTCTAGCACAAATAGATCGCTGCGGTACCCCACTAGTCACTGTCTGCCAATCAGAAAAAGACTCATTTATTCCAACTTTTTGCTTCCCGCCTGCTAACCAGCTTTCTGTCCATCTCATGATCCTATAATCCCATGTGCTTTAACTTTACATATTAATCTGCTATGTGAGACCTTGTCAAAAGTCTTTTGAAAGTCTAAACCACATCCATCGGTTCTCCCTGGTCAACTCTACTAGTTACATCTTCAAAAGAATTCCAGTAGATTTTCAAGCATGATTTCCCTTTCATAAATCCATGATGACTTTGTCGGATTACACCACTGCTTTCCAAATGCTGTGCTACGAAACCCTTGATAATGGACTCCAGTAACTTCCCTACTGCCAATGTTAGGCTCACTGGTCTATAGTTCCCCGTTTTCTTTCTACCTCCCTTTTTGAATAGCAGGGTTACATTGGCTACCCTCCAATCGGTCAGAACCATTCCAGAGTCCAAAGAATTTTGGAAAAATGACCACCAATGGATCTACTATTTCTAGAGCCACTTTGTTAAGTACTCTGGAATGAAGATTATCAGGCCCTGGAGACTTGTCTGCCTTCAATCCCATTAGTTTCCACCATTTCTTTACTAATACAAATTTATTTCAGCTCCTCACTAAAACTTGTGCTTCTCAGAACTTCTGGCACATTGGTTCTGTCGACAGAACCAAAGTACGAATTGAGTTCCTCGGTTTTGTTCCCAGTTATGAATTCCCCCGTTTGACTGGAAGGGGCCTACATTAGTTTTTAAATCAATCTTTTTACATATGCTGGTTTACTTTCATATTGTATTTTTCCTTTCTTAATCAATCCCCTAGTCTGCCCTTGCTGAATATTAAACGGTTCCCAATCCTCATGTCTGTTGCTTTTTCTTGCTAATTTGTATGCCTCTTCTTTGAATCTAATACTATCTCTAATTTCCCTGGTAAGCTATGCTTTGGCCACAGTTCCCTTTCTACTCTTGCGCCAAATAGGAATAAATAACTTTTGAAGTTCACCTATTCGTGCCTTGAATGCCTGCCATCCTTCCGTTCAGTAATGTTTCCCAGTCCATCATAGCCAACTCATGCCTCACACCATCATAGCTACCTTTGAAGGTCAGGACCTTCAGTCCATCTGCACTGGCTGTTCCAAAGAGCAGTTCAGTTAGTCTCATTGCCCCACTACTTTTCCCATATCCCTGAACGTTTTTTTATTTTTGAAAGCTAAGATTGGATTCGCCTCTTAGGCAGTGTTTAATCCTAAATAACTAATTTCATAAAACGTTTTCCCTCCTGTTACTTCTAGTTTCATCTGTCATAAACCCTTGAGTCATTGAAAACAGTTTCTCGATTTAAACTCATGTGAACTTCCGGTGGCGGCCATGGTGTGAGTGGTCGCACACAGGGCAGCTCCTGCTTGAAGGCACAGAAAAGAGCTCTTTTTACCCGTAGACAACAGAAACTTCGATGGGAAAGTGTAGTTGAAGGTCGGAGGAGTTGTTCCCCCCGGGAGTGGTATGTCTGCTGGTTACCAAACCCGGCAGAAGATGAAAGACCTGGCCAAGGAATTGGAGGGCACCATGGCGCAGCAGCTATCGGAAAGATGGCGGAGGGGGAAGGGTCAGTGCACGTTGGAAGGTCCCAGGTGGCTTTCACCAGGGAAGAGTTCCATTAACAAAGGAAAGAGACGCAGGATAGATCGAAGGCCATCGACGGGGCTGTGGCACCCGAAGGGCTCGATGGAAATGGTTATAAAAAAAGTGTTAGTAGGCACATGGGTCGCAGATCCAAGAGAAGGAAAGGGTGATGACAGACCACAGCGATCAGGTGGTGGCATTGGAGGTGGAGGTGGGGCTTTTAGGAGACTGTTGCACGACACGGAGAGCAAAGTTGAAAGAGGGAGAGAGCAGGTCGAGAAGGCAGAACCTGCGAATTGTTGGCCTGTCTGAAGGAGTGGAAGGCATGAGTGCTACGAGGTAAGTCTTGAGGATGCTGGCAGAGCTGGTAGCAGAGGGGGTGCTGGACAAGGCAACAGAGGTGGATAGAGCACACCGGTCTCTGAAGGAGAAGCCAAGAACTGGGGAGCCGCCGAGGGCGGTCACCGTAAGATTCCACAAGTTTGTGGAAAAAGAGAAGATCCTGCAGTGGACCAAGGAGAAGCGCCAATGTCCTGGTATATTCGGATCTTGTTCCCCTCCCATTCACAGTTGTGCTTCTCCCTGGCCCACTGCAATATCTTCTCTGTGGGGAGAGCGAGTGTTTGTATGTTCTCGTGTATTATTGTTATCCACTGTTTATCATTAAGGTGTAATAGTAGAGTTTGGTAATGTTTGCCACCCCACATTTGGGATTTAGGTTTGGGGGTATGAACACATGTGGATATGGTGGGAAGCACTGGGTAGGAGTGGAATGGAGGGGCCCGGGACTATGAGGCAGTAGGGTGGGGCGGGCGAGTAGGAGGGTTTTTTGTTACAGGGGCAGTGTGCTCTTAACCTCGAGTGGGAGTCACCTGGCTAGCAGAAATACTAGTCAGCGGAAGTGCAGTGGGGTTGGGGGCTATTGGCATGCAGTACCTGGGGATAGGCAAGTCGGGAGTCTGGTGGAGTCCATTCATATTTGGATATGGTTGATTCAGGGGGCAGAAGAGAGCTTGGAGCCCCCTGATCAGACTGGTCTAATGAAAGGTGAGGGGACTGGATGGGCGGTTAAGAGGTCTCGGGCATAGGCCCATTTAAAATGTTTGAAGCGGACGTGATTTAAAAAAAATAAAAATAATTTCTAGTACCCAATTCATTTTTTTCCAATTAAGGCCAAATTTAGCATGGCCAATCCTACCTAGCCTGCACATCTTTGGGTTGTGGGGGCGAAACCCGCGCAAACACAGGGAGAACGTGCAAACTCCACACGGACAGTGACCCAGAGCCGGGATTGAACCTGGGACCTCAGCGCTGTGAGACAGCAGTGCTATCCCTGCACCACAGTGCTGTCCGCAGACGCGATTTTTAAGCAGGAGATTCACCGGAGGGCCTTGATCCTAGGTTAGATTGGTCATGCCGCAAGTCCTTGAACGTGTCGGGGGTGGTAAAGGGGTTACTGGGGTTCTTGTCAATCGTCTGGTGTGAGCGTCCGGGACTGCAGGAATTTCCTTTTCCCCCCCCCCCACACGTGCATTGGTTGTACTCCTGTATTGACTTTCTTGTTATGGACAAGGTGCTGCTGGCAGGGGTGGTTGGTTCAGGGTATTCCGTGATTATGGTGTCGGATCATGCACCACTTTTTGTGGACTTGTGTAGGGGAAAGGTAAGGTTCCAAGCGGCAGCAGTGGAGGTTGGTGTGTGGTGATTGGCGGATAAGTGGGTGATTGGCAGATAAGGGGGTATATGAGAATGTGGGGGCGGTTATAGGCTTAATAAAAGTGAGGAAGTCTCTCCATTGGTGTTGTGGGAGGCTTTGAATGCAGTAATCAGGGGGGAGTTAATTTTGCTTAAGACACTTAGGGATAAGGTAGGTCGAGAAGGCAGATCTTGGTGGAGGCCATTTTAGCCGTGGATTGGTAGTAATCGGCAGCCCCTGGAGAAGGGTTGTTGAAGTAGAGGATGCACCTCCAGATGGTGTTTGATCTAATGTCAACAGGGAAGGTGGTGGGCAGATACACCGGGGTTAGAGGGGAGTTTTATAAGCATGAGAAGGCCAGTAGGCTATTGGCACACCAGTTGAGGCAGCAGACGGCAACGAGGAAGATTGGGCAGGTTGGATACCAAGCGAGGCAGAGGTGTCCACTGTCCCAGTTGCTTTTAGCATTGGCGATTGAAAGTGGAGGGGAATAGAGAGGGGGTGGGTGGGGTGGAACATCAATTGTCCCTGTACACGGACCATCTCCTGCTAAATGTCACAGACGCGATTTCTACTATATCGTTTTATGGGGACTGTTGAAATTTGGGTTATTTTCATAACCTTAATGTGGGAAAGAGCGAGGTGTTCACAGTCAATGCTCAGGTGCAAAGGAGGGGGTTGAAGAAGTTATTGTTTCGGCTGGTTAAGTCAAGCCTTCATTATTTGGGGATATGGGTTGCGCATAGTTGGGCTCAGCTACACAAATTGAATTTGGCTAATCTGGTGGACAGGCTACGGGAGGATTTCAAGAGGTAAGTGTTCTCCTGTTATTAGCAGGGAGTTAGCGAGCACTGCTGCCTCACGACGCCAAGCACCCTGGTTCGATCCCTGCGCACCGTCCGTTTGGAGTTCGCACATAATAATAATCTTTATTATTAGGCTTATATTAACTGCAATGAAGTGACTGTAAAAAGCCCCTAGTTGCCACATTCCGACGCCTGCTTAGGTACTCAGAGGGAGAATTCAGAATGTCCAAATTACCTAACAGCACGTCTTTTGAGGCCTGAGGGGGGAAACCGGAGCACCCGGAGGAAACCCACGTGGACTTCCATCAGGCAGAACACCCAGAATTCGGAAGACCCCCTGAAGCTAAGGGCTGGTTTAGCTCAGTGGGCTAGACAGCTGGTTTGTGATGCAGAACAAGGCCAGCAGCGCAGGTTCAATTCCCGTACCAGCTTACCCGAACAGGCGCCGGAATGTGGCGACTAGGGCCTTTTCACAATAACTTCATACTTGTGACAATAAAAGGTTATTATGTTATTACATACAGACATAGGAACAGCTTCTTCCCCACAGCTACTAGACTCCTCAATGACTCACTCGGACTGATCTGTTACCTGCAAGAACACTATTCACGACGCCCTATGCTGCTCTTGTTTGGCCCTTTTTCCGCACTGTAACCACTGCAACCAGTCACTATTTGTTGATGTACCATTTGTCAATGTACTCTGTCGATTACTCGGTCTACTATGTGCGTATTGTGTACTTGGCCGCAGAAAAATACTTTTCACTGTGCTTCGGTACATGTGGCAATAAATATCAATCAATCAATCACAGGGAGAATGTGCCGACTCCGCAGTGACCGTGACCCGTGCCGACTCCGCAGTGACCGTGACCCGTGCCGACTCCGCAGTGACCGTGACCCGTGCCGACTCCGCAGTGACCGTGACCCGTGCCGACTCCGCAGTGACCGTGACCCGTGCCGACTCCGCAGTGACCGTGACCCGTGCCGACTCCGCAGTGACCGTGACCCGTGCCGACTCCGCAGTGACCGTGACCCGTGCCGACTCCGCAGTGACCGTGACCCGTGCCGACTCCGCAGTGACCGTGACCCGTGCCGACTCCGCAGTGACCGTGACCCGTGCCGACTCCGCAGTGACCGTGACCCGTGCCGACTCCGCAGTGACCGTGACCCGTGCCGACTCCGCAGTGACCGTGACCCGTGCCGACTCCGCAGTGACCGTGACCCGTGCCGACTCCGCAGTGACCGTGACCCGTGCCGACTCCGCAGTGACCGTGACCCGTGCCGACTCCGCAGTGACCGTGACCCGTGCCGACTCCGCAGTGACCGTGACCCGTGCCGACTCCGCAGTGACCGTGACCCGTGCCGACTCCGCAGTGACCGTGACCCGTGCCGACTCCGCAGTGACCGTGACCCGTGCCGACTCCGCAGTGACCGTGACCCGTGCCGACTCCGCAGTGACCGTGACCCGTGCCGACTCCGCAGTGACCGTGACCCGTGCCGACTCCGCAGTGACCGTGACCCGTGCCGACTCCGCAGTGACCGTGACCCGTGCCGACTCCGCAGTGACCGTGACCCGTGCCGACTCCGCAGTGACCGTGACCCGTGCCGACTCCGCAGTGACCGTGACCCGTGCCGACTCCGCAGTGACCGTGACCCGTGCCGACTCCGCAGTGACCGTGACCCGTGCCGACTCCGCAGTGACCGTGACCCGTGCCGACTCCGCAGTGACCGTGACCCGTGCCGACTCCGCAGTGACCGTGACCCGTGCCGACTCCGCAGTGACCGTGACCCGTGCCGACTCCGCAGTGACCGTGACCCGTGCCGACTCCGCAATGACCGTGACCCGTGCCGACTCCGCAATGACCGTGACCCGTGCCGACTCCGCAATGACCGTGACCCGTGCCGACTCCGCAATGACCGTGACCCGTGCCGACTCCGCAATGACCGTGACCCGTGCCGACTCCGCAATGACCGTGACCCGTGCCGACTCCGCAATGACCGTGACCCAAGCCGACTCCGCAATGACCGTGACCCAAGCCGACTCCGCAATGACCGTGACCCAAGCCGACTCCGCAATGACCGTGACCCAAGCCGACTCCGCAATGACCGTGACCCAAGCCGACTCCGCAATGACCGTGACCCAAGCCGACTCCGCAATGACCGTGACCCAAGCCGACTCCGCAATGACCGTGACCCAAGCCGACTCCGCAATGACCGTGACCCAAGCCGACTCCGCAATGACCGTGACCCAAGCCGACTCCGCAATGACCGTGACCCAAGCCGACTCCGCAATGACCGTGACCCAAGCCGACTCCGCAATGACCGTGACCCAAGCCGACTCCGCAATGACCGTGACCCAAGCCGACTCCGCAATGACCGTGACCCAAGCCGACTCCGCAATGACCGTGACCCAAGCCGACTCCGCAATGACCGTGACCCAAGCCGACTCCGCAATGACCGTGACCCAAGCCGACTCCGCAATGACCGTGACCCAAGCCGACTCCGCAATGACCGTGACCCAAGCCGACTCCGCAATGACGGTGACCCAAGCCGACTCCGCAATGACCGTGACCCAAGCCGACTCCGCAATGACCGTGACCCAAGCCGACTCCGCAATGACGGTGACCCAAGCCGACTCCGCAATGACGGTGACCCAAGCCGACTCCGCAATGACGGTGACCCAAGCCGACTCCGCAATGACGGTGACCCAAGCCGACTCCGCAATGACGGTGACCCAAGCCGACTCCGCAATGACGGTGACCCAAGCCGACTCCGCAATGACAGTGACCCAAGCCGACTCCGCAATGACAGTGACCCAAGCCGACTCCGCAATGACAGTGACCCAAGCCGACTCCGCAATGACAGTGACCCAAGCCGACTCCACAATGACGGTGACCCAAGCCGACTCCACAATGACGGTGACCCAAGCCGACTCCGCAATGACAGTGACCCAAGCCGACTCCGCAATGACAGTGACCCAAGCCGACTCCGCAATGACAGTGACCCAAGCCGACTCCGCAGTGACCGTGACCCAAGCCGACTCCGCAATGACCGTGACCCAAGCCGGGAATCGAACCCAAGACCCTGGCACTGTGAATCAGCAGTGCTACCTACTGTGCTACCATCTCTCCATGTCTGCGTGGGTCTCTCCCCCACAAATCCAAAGATGTGCAAGTTACGTAGGTTGGCTATGCTAAATTGCCCCTTAATTGGAAAAAAGAGAATTGGTACCCTAAATTTTTTTTTTTTTTTTTTTTTTTTTTTTTTAAATCATTGGTGGTGGGGGCAGGTCCAGACCGTGAAGATGATGGTTCTCCTGAAGTTGTTTGTTTGTTGGACAGAATCTGCCAATTTTCGTGGCACGGTCACACAAAGTAAACAGGATGATCACAGACTTTATATGGATGGAGAAGGGGTCCTGGATTCAGAGGGTATTTTTGGAGGGGGAAGTATTACTGGGCGGCGAATGGCAAGAAGGTGCAGACGTGGGTTGTGGAGGAGGGGTCGGTGTGGGGGCAGATGAAGGAAGCATTGTGTAGGGGGACAAGTCCGAGGGCATTGGTGATGGTGCCCGTTCCGTTCTCACCGGCTCGGTACTCCACCAGTCGGTGGTAGCCATGTACAGGGCCTGGAATCAGTGCAGGCAGCATTTTAAGATTGAGGACATGTGGTTGTGGGCACCGATCTGTGACAATCACAAGATTTATTCCAGCAGGGTTGGACGTAACGGCAGGGCATGGGAGCGGATAGAGAGGTTTAGGGGTTTATTTGTGGAGGGTAGGTTTGCAGAGTTGGGAGAATTGGAGAAGTTTCAGTTGACAAAGGGGAATGGGTTTTCAGTTCTTACAGATTAAGGATTTTATTAAGAAGGAGCTGGTCATGTTTCCACGGTCGGCGCAGGCTTGGGAGGGCTGCAATTTTCCTTGCCGCCCTCTTCCTTGCTCTAAAAGATTGTCCCAGGGTGAGAATGGGGAAGGAAGGGTCTTTTATCTACAGGCAGTTGATAGAGGGACTCATTGGGGGAAGTTAAAAGAAAGTGAGGAGCTGGATGGGGTATTTGACAGGAATGTTTGGAGTGAGACCCTCCAAGTAAATGCGACTTCCTCCTGTGCGCAATTATGTTTAAGTCAATTTGAAGTAGGTCCCAGGGAAACAAAACATTTTTAACAAAAGACTTCGTGCAATCATTCCCATTCCTAACCTGTAATGGTCGGACGGTCACGGATTCGCAGATGGAAGGTCATTGATGAAGCAGACGATGATAGTTGGGCCTAGATCTCCTGCAGCTGTTAGTTCTCCAACAAACGCAACCATCTTCCCTTGTTGCACGGTAAGACTCCAACCAGTGCAGCGTTTTCCTCGATTCCCATCAACTCCAATTATGATTCCTTGATGCCATTAAGACAACTGGATTAGTTTCGTTAACAGAAGTGGAAATAAGTTGTTTTATGCTATGTGAAGCAAGATATCAAAACTAGGAATTTCAGCAGCAATTGGTCCAGCACTATGTTGATACTTATTTAACGTGCACTCTATTGCACAGAAACATTACCCATGTAGATGTTTCAGCACCGTGGGACGATGGCTCAGGGAGATTGGTAAATAAGTATCGGACCAGAAACCTAAAGAAGATAATGTGGATGGCTAAGTACCCAAAGTTAACAATTAAACTCCATAGCAGTGGTTAGGACTGTTGCTGCACAGCGCCAAGGTCCCAGGTTCAATTCCTGTTTGGGTCATGTTCCCCCAGTGTCTGCATGAGTTTCCTCCGGGTACTCCGGTTTCCTCCCACAAGTCCCGAAAGACAAGCTGTTAGGTAATTTGGACATTGTAAGGGCAGCACAGTGGTTAGCAATGCTGCCTCACGGCACAGAGGTCCCTGGTTCGATCCCGGCTCTGGGTCACTGTCCATGTGGAGTTTGCACATTCTCCCAGTGTTTGCGTGGGTTTTGCCCCACAACCCAAAGATGTGCAGGCTAGGTGGATTGGCCACGCTAAATTGCCCCTTAATTGGAAAAAATGAATTGGGTACTCTAAATTTAAAATTTGGACATTGAATTCTCCCTCAGTGTACCCGAACAGGCACCAGAGTGTGGCGACTGAAGGATTTTCACAGTAACTTCATTGCAGTGTTAATGTAAGCCTACTCGTGACAATAAAAAATTAAGGGTTTTTTTGTATCTCGACTAAACTGCTCATACCCCAGTAAAGTGTTTGATTGTTTGAGGAAATCAACCAGAAATTAAATCTAAAAAATAGACTCTGAAATTACAAATTTTCATTTTCAATTTATTTTTTCACTAAGCTACCTGATATTGAAAATAACAAAGAGGGCTGGCAAGTTAGACGTGGAGAAAAATATTGGGACCACAATTGGGGGCCCGAAACAAACTAGCCAGCAATGAACTCAATAACAAATTGAGGATAATCTTCCTTGTCTAAAAAATGGTGAGAATGAGAAACTCAGTCTAAGGAGTAGCTAAGGCAAATAACAGAAAGCCAGATAAGATAACTAGGAATAGAAAAAAAACCCAGGTTAGACCCGTTAGTCCAAATGGTCTGTTTGCACTTCAGGCGCGATGCAGGGAACCGCAATAGGCTGGTCAGGTGGGCTGCAGGGAGCGAGCAATGGGCTGGTCAGGTGGGCTGCAGGGAGCGAGCAATGGGCTGGTCAGGTGGGCTGCAGGGAGCGAGCAATGGGCTGACTTGTCAAGTGGAAAAATAGAATTCAATCACTAGAGTGTGACAAAGCATTTGGGGACAGTAAACAAGGAGAGAGAAACTTCCGGGTGCGGCGATGACCAGCTGAGTCGCACGTTTCGGCAGCTCCCTGTGAAACGGACTTTTGGGCTCTTGATAGGAGCCCCAACGGCAATTTTAACGGCTGAAAACACCGTGCGGTAAACCAGAAGGGTGTTCCCCCTGGACACGGATGGAAAAAGGAGAGGAAAGTGGCCGGATTGCAGCGGATCCTTTGGAACAACGGCAAGGAAGGCAAGCAGAAACCAAGATGGCGTCGGAAGGTGGCAGTTTCAAATGGGGCCCTGAACAACAAGAGTTTTTGAAACGCTGCGTGGAGGAGATAAAAAAGGAAATGAAGAAAGAGTTGTTGGCCCCGATATTACAGGCGATTGAAGGGCTGAAAGAGGAACAAAAGACCCAGGAGCAGGAGCTTCGGGTCGTGAAGGCGAAAGCAGCAGAGAATGAAAACGACATACAGGGCCTGGTGGTGAAGTCGGAGATACAGGAGGCACACCAGAAACGATCTGTGGAGAGGTTGGAGGCACTGGAAAATAACGCAAGGAGGAACAACTTGAGGATTCTTGGCCTTCCTGAAGGTGTGGAGGGGGCGGACGTCGGGGCATATGTGAGCACGATGCTGCACTCGTTAATGGGAGTGGAGGCCCCGACGGGTCCGTTGGAGGTGGAGGGAGCATACCGAGTTATGGTGCGAGGACCGAGAGCAGGAGAAGCTCCCAGAGCCATAGTGGTGAGATTTCTCCGTTTTAAGGATAGAGAAATGGTCCTTAGATGGGCGAAGAAAACTCGGTGTAGTAAATGGGAGAACGCGGTGATCCGCGTCTATCAAGATTGGAGTGCGGAGGTGGCGAGAAGGAGGGCGAGCTTTAATCGGGCCAAAGCGGTACTTCACAAAAAAAAGATAAAGTTTGGAATGCTGCAACCGGCAAGACTGTGGGTCACATATCAAGGGAGGCACCACTACTTTGAGACGGCGGATGAAGCGTGGACTTTTATTGTAGAAGAAAAATTGGAATGATTGGACTACGAAAATGAACGTTTGGACAAAGTGGTGGGACGAGTGGGGGGGGGGGGGGGGGGGCGAAGAGGGATTGTATGATTAATCCTGCGGTATGGTAACTTTTCTTTCTCCCACAGGTGGTGATGGGGGGAGGTGGGGAGGGAGAGGAGATGGGGCGTTGGCCATGGGAGGCGGGGCCGAGGGAGAGGCGCGGGCTTGGTTCCCGCGCTATGATAATTATGGCGGGAATAGAGAAGCAGGAAGGAGGGGGCGCCGCACGGGGCGAGCCGTGATCACGGGGGGAAGCCGAGGTCAGCCAGAGTTTGCTGACTTCTGGGAGCAACATGGGGGGAGTAATTACGCTAGCGGGGGGTCTAGCGGGGGGGGGGGGGGGGGGGGAGAATTACTGGGTTGCTGCTGCTGGGGAAAGGGGGGAGTGGGTGCGGGAAAGGATGGGCGGGGGGGCACCGTCTGGGAGAAATACAGCCGCGTGGGAACTGGGCGAGAAGCTGGAAAAAGATGATGGCTAACCGGCAAGGGGGGGGGTGGGAAGCCCCCCAACTCGGCTGATCACGTGGAACGTGAGGGGGCTTAACGGGCCGATAAAGAGGGCACGAGTACTCGCACACCTTAAGAAACTTAAAGCAGATGTGGTCATGTTACAGGAAACGCACCTGAAACTGATAGATCAGGTTAGGTTGCGCAAAGGATGGGTAGGGCAGGTGTTCCATTCGGGGCTGGATGCGAAAAACAGGGGGGTGGCTATATTAGTGGGGAAGCGGGTAATGTTCGAGGCAAAGACTATAGTGGCGGATAACGGGGGCAGATACGTGATGGTGAGTGGCAAATTACAGGGAGAGATGGTGGTGTTGGTAAACGTGTATGCCCCGAATTGGGACGATGCCAATTTTATGAGGCGAATGCTAGGACGCATCCCAGACCTAGAGACCGGAAAGCTGATAATGGGGGGAGACTTTAACACGGTGTTGGAACCAAGGCTGGATAGGTCGAAGTCCAGGACTGGTAGGAGGCCGGCAGCAGCCAAGGTGCTTAAGGATTTTATGGAGCAGATGGGAGGGGTGGACCCGTGGAGATTCAGTAGACCTAGGAGTAAGGAGTTCTCGTTTTTCTCCTATGTCCATAAAGTCTATTCACGCATAGACTTTTTTGTGTTGGGTAGGGCATTCATCCCGAGGGTGAGGGGAACGGAATATACGGCTATAGCCATTTCGGATCATGCCCCACACTGGGTAGACTTGGAGATAGGGGAGGAAACAAGAGGGCGTCCACCCTGGAGAATGGATATGGGACTAATGGCGGATGAGGGGGTGTGCTTAAGGGTGAGGGGATGCATTGAAAAGTACTTGGAACTCAATGACAATGGGGAGGTTCAGGTGGGAGTGGTCTGGGAGGCGTTGAAGGCGGTGGTTAGGGGGGAGCTGATATCAATAAGGACACATAAAGGGAAGCAGGAGAGTAAGGAACGGGAGCGGTTGTTGCAAGAACTTTTGAGGGTGGACAGACAGTATGCGGAAGCACCGGAGGAGGGACTGTATAGGGAAAGGCAAAGGCTGCATGTGGAATTTGACTTGCTGACCACAGGCACTGCAGAGGCACAATGGAGGAAGGCGCAGGGTGTACAGTATGAATATGGAGAGAAGGCGAGCAGATTGCTGGCACACCAATTGAGGAAAAGGGGAGCAGCGAGGGAAATAGGGGGGGTGAGAGACGAAGATGGAGAGACGGAGCGGGGAGCGGAGAGAGTGAATGAAGTGTTTAAGACATTTTATAAAAAATTGTATGAAGCTCAACCCCCGGATGGGAGGGAGAGAATGATGGAGTTTTTGGATCGGCTGGAAATTCCCAAGGTGGAAGAGCAGGAAAGGATGGGATTGGGAGCACAGATCACGGTAGAAGAAGTGGTGAAAGGAATTAGGAACATGCAGACGGGAAAGGCCCCGGGACCGGACGGATTCCCAGTTGAATTTTACAGAAAATATTTGGACTTGCTCGCCCCGCTACTGACGAGGACCTTCAACGAGGCAAAGGAAAGGGGACAACTGCCCCCGACTATGTCAGAAGCAACGATATCGCTTCTTTTAAAGAAGGAAAAGGATCCGCTACAATGCGGGTCCTACAGACCAATCTCCCTCCTCAATGTAGATGCCAAGGTCTTGGCCAAGGTAATGGCAATGAGAATAGAGGAATGTGTCCCGGGGGTGGTTCATGAGGACCAAACTGGGTTTGTGAAGGGGAGACAGCTGAACACGAACATACGGAGGTTGTTAGGGGTAATGATGATGGCCCCACCAGAGGGTGAAACGGAGATAGTAGTGGCGATGGATGCCGAGAAAGCATTTGATAGAGTGGAGTGCAATTATCTGTGGGAGGTGTTGAGGAGATTTGGGTTCGGAGAGGGGTATGTTAGATGGGTGCAGCTGTTGTATAGGGCCCCAGTGGCGAGTGTGGTCACGAATGGACGGGGATCGGCATATTTTCGGCTCCATAGAGGGACAAGGCAGGGATGTCCTCTGTCCCCATTACTGTTTGCACTGGCGATTGAGCCCCTGGCGATAGCGCTGAGAGGTTCCAAGGGATGGAGGGGAATACTTAGGGGAGGAGAAGAACACCGGGTATCTTTATATGCGGATGATCTGCTACTATATATGTGGCGGATCCAGCGGAGGGGATGCCAGAAATAATGCGGATACTTGGGGAGTTTGGGGATTTTTCAGGGTATAAATTGAACATGGGAAAGAGTGAGCTGTTTGTGGTGCGTCCAGGGGAGCAGAGTAGAGAAATAGAAGACCTACCGTTGAGGAAGGTAACAAGAGACTTTCCTTACCTGGGGATCCAGATAGCTAAGAATTGGGGCACATTGCACAGGCTAAATTTGACGCGGTTGGTGGAACAGATGGAGGAAGATTTCAAGAGATGGGACATGGTAGCATTGTCAATGGCAGGGAGGGTGCAGGCAGTTAAGATGGTGGTCCTCCCGAGATTCCTTTTTGTGTTTCAATGTCTCCCGGTGGTGATCACGAAGGCTTTTTTCAAAAGGATAGAAAAGAGTATTATGGGTTTTGTTTGGGCCGGGAAGACTCCGAGAGTGAGGAAGGGATTCTTACAGCGTAGTAGGGATAGGGGGGGGGGCTGGCACTACCGAGCCTAAGTGAGTATTATTGGGCCGCTAATATTTCAATGGTGAGTAAGTGGATGGGAGAGGAGGAAGGAGCGGCGTGGAAGAGATTAGAGAGGGCGTCCTGTAGGGGGACCAGCCTGCAGGCTATGGTGACAGCCCCATTGCCGTTCTCACCAAGGAACTATACCACGAGTCCGGTGGTGGTAGCTACACTGAAGATTTGGGGACAGTGGAGACGACATAGGGGAAAGACCGGAGCACTGGGGGGGTCCCCGATAAGAAACAACCATAGGTTTGCCCCAGGGGGAATGGATGGGGGATATGGAATGTGGCAAAGAGCAGGTATAACGCAATTGAAAGATCTATTTGTGGATGGGAAGTTTGCGAGTCTGGGAGCGCTGACCGAGAAATATGGGTTGCCCCAAGGGAATGCATTCAGGTACATGCAATTGAGGGCTTTTGCGAGGCAGCAGGTGAGGGAATTCCCGCAGCTCCCGACACAAGAGGTGCAGGACAGAGTCATCTCAAAGAAATGGGTGGGGGACGGTAAGGTGTCGGATATATATAGGGAAATGAGAGACGAAGGGGAGACTATGATGGACGAACTAAAAGGGAAATGGGAAGAAGAGCTAGGGGAGGAGATTGAGGGGGGGATGTGGGCAGATGCCCTAAACAGGGTAAACTCGTCGTCCTCGTGCGCCAGGCTAAGCCTGATTCAGTTTAAGGTATTACACAGGGCACATATGACTGGAACACGGCTCAGTAAATTTTTTGGGGTGGAGGATAGGTGTGCGAGGTGCTCGAGAAGCCCAGCGAATCATACCCATATGTTTTGGTCATGCCCGGCACTACAGGGGTTTTGGATGGGGGTGACAAAGGTGCTTTCGAAAGTAGTAGGAGTCCGGGTCGAACCAAGCTGGGGGTTGGCTATATTTGGGGTTGCACAAGAGCCGGGAGTGCAGGAGGCGAGAGAGGCCGATGTTTTGGCCTTTGCGTCCCTAGTAGCCCGGCGCAGAATATTGCTAATGTGGAAAGAAGCCAAGCCCCCGGGGGTGGAGACCTGGATAAATGATATGGCGGGGTTCATAAAGTTAGAGCGGATTAAGTTCGTCCTAAGGGGGTCGGCTCAAGGGTTTACTAGGCGGTGGCAACCGTTCGTCGAATATCTTGCGGAAAGATAGATAGGGGAGAACAAAGAAGGCAGCAGCAGCAGCCCAGGACTTGGGGGGTGGGGGGTGGGGGGGTGGGGGTGTGGCCTGAGACAAGGCAGTTGCCAATTAGGGCTAGTTTTTATTTTTTGTTATTTAATATTTATTTATTTGTTGTTGTTTTCTTTTGTTCTTGTTTAAATAAAAAAGGTCATTATTATCTGTATTGTTATAATGTTGTGTAAAGGATGCACAATGTACTGTGTTGGTTGACCAAAAATTTTCAATAAAATATTATTTAAAAAAAAAAACAAGGAGAGAGAATACACAATGAGGGATTGTAAAAGGGATGGAGTGCACATCCACAGATCTAAAATTAGCAGGGCAGGTAGGAAATGGCAGTGATGGGTACTTCAATTAGCCAAGCAGGGATATAATAATAATAATCTTTTATTGTCACAAGCAGGCTTACATTAACACGGCAATGAAGTTACTGTGAAAAGCCCCCAGTCGCCACATTCCGGCGCCTGTTCGGGTACACAGAGGGAGAATTCAGAATTCTCAGTACGGGAATTAAACCTGCACTGTTGGCCTTTCCCTGCATTACAAACCAGCTGTCTAGCCCACTGAGGTAAACCAGCTTCTGTACCTGGAAGAATGGTTTGAAAAAAACTAGTTGAGCCACATAATGCAATAATAATTGCATACAATTATTTCATTAAAAAATTATTTTTTTTTTTTTTTTTTTATATAAATACAATTTTTTTTAGTATCCAATTCTTTTTCCCCCCCTCCAATTAAGGGGCAAGTTAACGTGACCAATCCACCTAACCTGCACATATTTTGGGATGCTGGGGTGAGACCCACGCAGACAAGGAGAATATGCAAACTCCACACGGACCGTGCATGTTACATACAATTCTACTCACTGCATTAGAGGAAGACTGTGATCACTAAAAATGGGAGAATGATTAATGATAATGTTACCAAGAATGTAGAGTTCTAGCTATGGGGTGTGGGGAGGGAGAGATTGGTTTTCTGTGGAATATAGACTGTGGGAGGGAGGTGGTTACTGGAGATATGCAGAATTGACCCGAGTGGATAGAAAGGAGCCATTTTCCCTACTAGAGGGACAAAAGATTAGAGGGGAGTTTAGGAAAAGTCATTTCATAATAGGCACATAATATTTTGAAGACCTACAGAATAAGAATTGGGCTGGACCACTTATGCTGTATGTGTTAAATATAATTTTTGCTCCTAAATATTCCAGATAGCATTGCCTGTTGGACCGTTTTCTCAGACAGGATAACTGCCTGGATCCATCACTGATCTGTTAAGCCCATCTCAGCAGCAGAACTGAAATATTAAGGGGATAACAGCCTGCAACTGTTGAAGCAACTCCTCAAATCCACTTCTAAAGTTAAACATAGTACGAAGTCTTACAACACCAGGTTAAAGTCCAACAGGTTTGTTTCGATGTCACTAGCTTTCGGAGCGCTGCTCCTTCCTCAGGTGAATGAAGAGGTCTGTTCCAGAAACACATATATAGACAAATTCAAAGATGCCAAACAATGCTAGGAATGCGAGCATTAGCAGGTGATTAAATCTTTACAGATCCAGAGATGGGGTAACCCCAGGTTAAAGAGGTGTGAATTGTCTCAAGCCAGGACAGTTGGTAGGATTTTGCAGGCCAGATGGTGGGGGATGAATGTAATGTGACATGAATCCCAGGTCCCGGTTGAGGCCGCACTCATGTTATAGCCAAGTTCCGCACACATGAGTGCGGCCTCAAACGGGGCCTGGGATTCATGTCGCATTACATTCATCCCCCACCATCTGGCCTGCAAAATCCTACCAACTGTCCTGGCTTGGTACAATTCACACCTCTTTAACCTGGGGTTACCCCATCTCTGGATCTGTAAAGATTTAATCACCTGCTAATGCTCGCATTCCTAGCATTGTTTGGCATCTTTGAATTTGTCTATATATATGTGTTTCTGGAACAGACCTCTTCATTCACCTGAGGAAGGAGCAGCGCTCCGAAAGCTAGTGACATCGAAACAAACCTGTTGGACTTTAACCTGGTGTTGTAAGACTTCGTACTGTGCTCACCCCAGTCCAACGCCGGCATCTCCACATCAAAGTTAAACATGCCAGTGCTGAATATGAAGGCTCATAGAATCACAGGAGGCCATTCGGCCTGTTCAGTCTGTGCAAGAGTAACAGTCAACATGGTTTTATGGTAGAGTTCTCAAGGATGGAACAAACTGAAACCGACAGTGCATTTGGAATTCAAAACCAAAGACATTCAATAGAGTACCACATGAAAGATAAGAGCTCATGGTTGTGAGGGGCATTACATTAGCAGAGAGGGGGAAAATAGGATAAGAGCTATTTTTAGCATGACAACCTATAACTAGTGGAGTGCCACACGGGGGTCATTGCTGGAATCTAAAAGTGGCGTTTTGATTTAATTAAAATGTGTGGGGCTCACTTGGCTGAAATACAACCCCCCGCGCCCCCTCCCCACCCCACAGAACAAACACTGAGGAATTCAGAAAGTTTATTTAACCATTGAAAAGTTAACAAGTCAAAGATTTTGAAAAGGTAGTGTCAATTAACAATAAACAAAGAAAGCTCAACTTGGAACAATTGAACAGAGTTCTCACCTTCTCAGACCAAAGTTGTGAAGGGACATTGAAAACTCAGCACCTCACCATAAACATCATCTCTGCCTCTCAAACATATCTCTCTCCCTCACTACCTACATCTGTAAATCTCCCCACCTTTGTCACTGCTTCTGCCCCTCAGCTGAAATGACAGACCATTAAAAAAAAAAAAAAAACTACAAATTGAAAGCCCGCTGTAGAAAATTGTTGAGGTAGAGTGTCAACCAATGATGGGTTTGCATAGCTGCCTGGAGTGGAGGTCCTTTAAGACAAGGGCCTATTCACTTCTAGTCAAGGTTAACATTCATGCCATCCCTTTATTCTGTGGCATGAGATGCACACTATAATCTTAATCCCACAGCTATCTATTAATAATAGTGTATGTTTATAATTTATTCCAAATTACATTTCCACCTGAGCATCTATTAATGAATTCTTGCTTAATTGTTCAACAATTAGGACTGTCTACTTAACCAATCTGGCTGGTTTTCAATAATACGTTTTTTTTTACTAATACGGCTTCCATTATTTTTGCAGAGAATGCTAAAGGGCAGCATGGTGGCACAGTGGTTAGCACTGCTGTCTCATGACACCAAGGTGCCAGGTTCGATCCCGGCTCTGGGTCACTGTCAGTGTGGAGTTTGCACATTCTCCCAGTGTTTGCATGGGTTTCGCCCCCACAACCCAAAGATGTGCAGGGTAGGTGGATTGGCCACGCTAAATTGTCCCTTAATTAGAAAAAAATGGATTGGGCACACTTTTTAAAAAGTTCCTCCAGTAGCACCTCCAAACCCTCGACTGCTACCTCAGGGACTGCAGCGGTTCAATACATTAGTTCACCATCACCTTCTAAAGGGCAACTAGGGATGGGCAACAAATGGTGGCCTAACCAGTGACATTCTGTAAATGAATAAAAAAGCATGTCAGACTCCACAGCCAACCCAAGCCAGAATTGAACCTAGGTCCCGGGCACTGGGCAGCAGTGCTAACCAATGTGCCATCATGCCAGGGATTGTTGAATCCCGCACTAACATCCAGGGTTGGGGGTCATCTTTGAGCAGAGCTGGAACTGGATTAGCTACATAAATATTGTGACTAAAAGAGTAGTTCAGAGGCTAAAAATTCTGCAGTGAGTAACTCACATACTTTTTAAACTGCCCATCTGCAAGGCGCAGGTTATTTTTGTGGAATGGGGTAGCAATCAAGTGGGTTGCTTTGTCCTGGATGACATTAAGTATTTTGTTGTTAGAGCTGCACTCATCCAGAAGCAGCAAGTAGTCCATCACATTCCTTTTTTTCCCCTTAAGTTGAGTACCCAATTATTTTTTTTTTCCAATTAAGTGTCAATTTCACATGGCCAATCCACCTAACCTGCACATCTTTTGGGTTGTTGGGGTGAAACCCACGCAGACACGGGGAGAATGTGCAAACTCCACACGAGTGACACAGGGCCGGGATTCAAACCCGGGTCCTCAGCGTCGCAGTCCCTGTGCCACTGTGCTGCCCCTGCGCATCCCATTCCGGTCTTATGCCTTTGTGTACAGAATTTGGAAGTCAGCTGGTGAATTACCCAAAGAATTCCCAGCCTCAGACCTGTTGTTGCAGCCAGTATTAATATGGCTGGTCAGGGCTCCATAATGTCACATCATCAAGTGTTGCCTGGTTGTCAGGTAGATGCCAGTGCTGCAGCAGCTTGGTTAGGGGCACAAGTTCTGAAGACCTCAGGTCTTCAGCACTATTGCCAGAATACTATTGGGGCTCCAACACCTTTTAGGTAACCAATGCCTTCAGCAGTTTCTTGATATCATGTGAAGTGAATTGAATAGAATGAGTGATGGAATACCTTCCCCACTTGCCTGGATGAGTGCAGCTTCAAGAACACAAGAATCTTGACACCCCACAGGACAGAACAGCCTTCTGGATTAGCACCGTGGTATTATAGGCATTACGGTACCTGAAGGCTAAAGCACCATTGGTGGAAACTGTATGCTTTCTATTGGCTAGAGTGTATAATAGCTCTGCCCTGATAGGCGGGGTATAAGAACCCGTGCCGCCCCAGCAGCCTTCATTCTGTACCCGAGCTGCTGGGGGAAACATCTAGCTTATTAAAGCCTTCAGTTGGACTACAACCTCGCTTTAGTGGTCATTGATCGTGCATCAATTTAATAAGCTAGAATTTTAAGAAGGATGGAGATCCAAATCAAGCCGGAGTGTCTGCAACTTAGCCCCCATGCAGTGAACTCAGCAGCAATCTTTAAGCACTGGCTGGCGTGTTTTAAAGGGTATCTCGAGATGGCCGAAAACACACCCACGGGACAGCAGAAACTGCACGTCCTGCACTCAAGGGTGAGCCCGGAGATTTACACCCTCATCGAGGAAGCGGAAGACTTTGATGCAGCAAATGAGCTGCTAAAAGGACACTATATTCGCCCGGTAAACCAGGTCTATGCCCGGCACCTGCTTGCAACAAGGCGACAAACCCCTGGGGACATCGCTGGAGGAATTCTACCGCGCACTCCTGGTGTTGGGCAGAAGCTGCAGCTGCCCGCAAGTTTCGGCGAGCGAACACACGGAACTCTTAGTCTGGGACACTTTCGTGGCAGGTATGCTTTAGTCACAAATCCGCCATCTCCGGTTAGAGAAGGACACCCTGGGTCTCAAGGAGGCACAGGCCCTTACAGGCTACCTGGACGTGGTCTCCAGGAACGCCTATGCCTACGTTTCCGACCGCACGGCAGCCCCCTGGGCAGGGTGGAACCCGGCGGCGGCTGACCACGAGACTTCCCCCGTTCCCCCACAGACCTGCGCTGTAAGGCGGCCTGGCAACCCCGAGGGGCCCCGCTGTTACTTTTGTGGGCAGGCCAAGCACCCCCGCCAGCGCTGCCCAACCCGCGCATCCACCTGCAAGGGATGCGGCAAAAAGGGCCATTTCGTGGGGGTATGTCAGGCCCGCGCGGTGGCCGCCGTCTCCAGTGGCGAATGCGGACCGCAACCACAAACTTCTCCACGGGCCCCATGCGGCCACCGCCACCTACATATCCCAGGGCCACGTGAGGACCCCGGGCGTCACCAACTTGTTCCGCGGACACCACGCTGGAGGGATGGGCACTGCCATTTTGTGCACCGACCATGTGCGACCAATGGGAGACGCCATTGTGGATGAACCCCCAGGACCCCAGCTCAGCCGACCCCACACTGCCCGAACAGAACTCAACTACTGCGATTGGCCTCTGTGACTCTGGATCAGTCTCGACCTCGAACACGCTCAACCGCTACGACGACCGTTTATCAACGGGCACGAGACATCCTGCCTAATCGACTCTGGGAGCACGGAGAGCTTCATACACCCCGACACGGTAAGGCGCTGTTCTCTCCTCATCCACCCCGTTAATCAAAAAATCTCCCTGGCCTCCAGTTCCCACTCAGTGGCGATAAAGGGGTTGTGTGTAGCAAACCTCAGTCCAGGGAAGGGAGTTCAAAAATTTCCGTCTCTAAGTCCTTCCCCACCTCTGCGCGGCTACACTCCTGGGTTTAGACTTCCAGTGTAACCTTCAAAGTCTGACCTTCCAATTCGGCGGCCCCAAACCCCACCTTACTGTCTGCGGCCTCGCGACCCTCAAGGTCGATCCACCTTCTCTGTTTGCGAACCTCACCCCGGATTGCAAACCCGTCGCCACCAGGAGCAGACGCTACAGTGCCCAGGACCAGATCTTTATTAGGTCAGAGGCCCAAAGGCTACTGAGGGAAGGGGTCCTTGAAGCTAGCAACAGCCCCTGGAGAGCTCAAGTAGTGGTGGTAAAGACCAGGGAGAAGCATAGGATGGTCATCGACTACAGTCAGACCATCAACAGGTTTACGCAGCTGGACGTATACCCTCTCCCCCGCATATCTGATCTGGTAAACAGGATCGCGCATTATAAGGTCTTCTCCACGGTGGATCTCAAGTCCGCTTACCACCAGCTCCCCATCCGCACTAGTGACCACAAATACATTGACTTCGAGGCAGACGGGCGGCTCTATCACTTCTTAAGGATTCCCTTTGGTGTCACCAACGGGGTCTCGGTCTGCCAGCGCGAGATGGACCGAATGGTTGACCGGTACGGTTTACGGGCAACATTCCCGTATCTCGATAATGTCACCATCTGCGGCTACGACCAGCAGGACCACACCCACCTCAATTTCTCCAGACCGCTAAAATCCTTAACCTAACATACAATAAGGATAAATGCATGTTTAGCACTGACCGTCTAGCCATTCTCAGCTACGTAGTGCAAAATGGGAGTTATAGGCCCGGACCCTGAACGCATGCGCTCCCTTATGGAGTTCCCCCTTCCCTCACTGCTCCAAGGCCCTGAACGCTGCCTAGGTTTTTTTTTTTAAGCTACTACGCCAGTGGGTCCCCAACTATGCAGACAAGACCAGTCCCCTGATCCAATCCACAGCTTTTCCCCTGTCGCTAGAGGCCCGCCAGGCCTTCAGCCACATCAAAGCAGGCAGACATTGCAAAGGCCACGATGCACGCCATCGACGGGTCCCTCCCCTTCCAGGTCGAGAGCGATGCGTCCGACGTAGCTCCAGCGGCCACTCTCAACCAAGCGGGCAGACCCATGGCCTTATCCCGTACCCTCCATGCTTCCGAAATCCGCCACTCCTCAGTCAAAAAGGAGGCCCAGGCCATAGTAGAAGCTGTGCGACACTGGAGGCATTACATGACCGGCAGGAGATTCACTCTCCTCACTGACCAACGGTCGGTTGTTTTCATGTTCGATAATGCACAGCAGGGCAAGGTAAAAAAGGACCAGATCTTGCGGTGTTGGATCGAACTCTCCACCTCCAACTACGAAATCTTGTATCGTCCTGGGAAGCTAAACGAGCCTCTTGGCACCCTGTCCCACGGTACATGTGCCACCGCACAAGTGGACCGCCTCAGAGCCCTCCACGAGGACCTCTGCCACCCGGGGGTCACTCGCTTTTTCCATTTCGTCAAGACCCGCAACCTGCCCTACTCCATCGAGGTCAGGACTGCCAAATCTGCACGGAGTGCAAACCGCACTTCTACCGGCCAGAGAGAGCGCACCTGATAAAGGCTTCCCTTCCCTTTGAACACCTCAGCATGGACTTCAAAGGCCCGCTCCCCTCCACCGACCGCAACACATACTTTCTGAACGTGATTGACGAGTATTCCCGGTTCCCATTCGCCATCCCCTGCCCCGACATGACCGCCACCACCGTCATCAAGGCCCTCCATAGCATCTTTGCACTGTTCGGGTTCCCCGCTTACATACACAGTAATAGGGGGTCCTCCTTTATGAGGGACGCACTGCATCAATTCCTGCTCAGCAAGGGCATCGCCTTGAGCAAGGCGACCAGTTACAATCCCCGGGGTAACGGACAGGTAGAGAGGGAGAACGGAACGGTCTGGAAGACCATCCTACTGGCCCTACGGTCCAGGAACCTCCCAGTCTCCCGCTGGCAGGAAGTCCTCCCGGATGCCCTCCACTCCATCCGGTCACTACTCTGTACGACCACCAATAAGACACCTCACAAACGTCTCCTGGTCTTCCCTAGGAAGTCCTCCTCTGGGACAGCGCTCCCGACCTGGCTGGCAGCACCCGGTCCCATCCTGCTCCGAAAACCAGTGCAGGCGCACAAGTCGAACCCATTGGTCCATCTGCTCTATGCTAACCCCCAGTACGCCTACGTGACGTACCCCGACAGCCGACAAGATAAGGTCTCCCTAGGGTACCTGGCACCCGCCAGAACGCCACGCACATTCTAGCCACAAGTCCCACCCTCCCCTCCACCGCAGCACCTTACAGGAGGATCGGTCCTTCCGCCACCCCCGTCTAGGACCCCCACCCACCAACGCCCCCCACAGGCTCTCCCTTCCTAGGTCAGCCGTTTTCTCCACCAGCGCCATCTAGGGGCGACGAAGCAGCCACGGAGATCGAAGCCACTCCCGGAGTCAGACGCCCGAGCCTCCGACGATCACAGAGGACAACCAGGGCCCCCGATCAACTGACTGCTTCATTTTAACTGTAATCTGTAAATATAAACCATCAAATGTACATAGCTACCAGACTTGTAAATAGTTACTAAACACTGTACAGAGGTATTACGGTATCTCCATAACTAATTATACCATGTTGTTATGTTTTGTAGTTTCTGGCCACCACCCCCGCCACTCTTTTTAAACAGGGGGTGAATGTGGTTTTTATAGGCATTACGGTACCTGATAGGCTAAAGCACCGTTGGTGGAAACTGTATGCTTTCTATTGGCTAGAGTGTATAATAGCTCTGCCCTGATAGGCAGGGTATAAGAACCCATGCCACCCCAGCAGCCCTCATTCTGTGCCTGAGCTGCTGGGGGAAACATCTAGCTTATTGAAGCCTTCAATTGGACTACAACCTCGCTTTAGTGGTCATTGATCGCGCATCACACCCTATCCACCATCTTAAACATTCACTACCACCAGCACATATACAGCAATAGCATCGATCCACAAGATGCACTGCAACCCTCCCAAGGCTCCTTGGGCAGCATCTTCAAAGCCCATAGCCTCTACCACCTAAAAGGGCAAGGGCAGCAGGTATATGAGAACACCACCTCAAATGATTCCCTCCAAACACCACTTGTCCTGACTTGGCACCATTACCATTCCTTCACTGTCACTGGGTCAAACTCTTGCAACTCCCTTCAAAATAGAACCGCAAATATTCCTACAACAAATGGACTGCAGCAGTTCAAGGCAGCAATTCACCACCTTCTCAAAGACAATGAGCAATAAATGCTGGTCCAGCCAATCACGCCCATATCTGAAAAATGAATAAGTAGTGCGAGATCTGCATATCTTTGTACATGAATCAAATGAATGCAGGTACAGCGAACTATGAAAACAAATGATATGATGGCCTGTGCTGCAACAGGAAAATATAAAAGCAAGAAACTTCTGCAACTGTACAGGGCACTGGTAAGACCACACCTAGAGTACTACATACAGTATTCATCTCCTTACTTGAGGAATATACTTGCATTGGAGGCAGTTCAGAGATTCCTCTTGGGATGAAGTGGCTTGCCTCAGAGATGAACAGGGTGGGCCTATGTTAGAAAAATGGGGTGAGCTTGTTAAACCATACAAGATTCTATGGGGGTTTGACAGGGTAAATGCTCAAAGGATGTTTCCTCATGGAGAAATGTAGAACTAGGGTAGATTAAAAATGAGGGGTCTCTCAATTAAGAAGAGGATGAATTGCTTCAGAGTTGTGTTTTTTTTTGAATCATCTACCCCAGAGACATGCAGAGCCTGGGTGATGAGATTCATGGCAAGTTACAGGGTTTTTACTTGACAGTGGGGCATGCAAGAGGAAAGTAGAATGAAGCTACGGTCAAATAAGCCACAACCTCACTGTATGGCATACAAGCTGAAAGTGGCCGAATGACGTACACATTTAGCAACTGCGTGCAGTTCCAGTGTATTCCAAATCCTAACCACTTTGTATAAAGCAGTTTCCCCTCTCCCCCAACGATGTCACAGGCCACGATCTCACAGATTTTGAAGCGGGAGAAGGACCCACAGCCATGCGGGTCCTATAGACCAATCTCCTTACTTTTTTTAAAATTAATTTGTTTTTATTCAAAATTTTACAAGCCACTACAGAAAGAAAGCAACAAAAATAATAAAGAAAAGCGAATTAACTTAAGACAAGGTGGGGTATCTGCCCCCTCTTTAGACTCCTGCACTCCCGGATCTTCTGACACCCCAAATATCGCGATCCCCAGCTTGGCTTTACCCGAGTGTCCAAGACGTTGGACATAGATTTTGCATTGCGAAGCATCTCCAAAATTCTGCAAGTACCAGGCATGCCCAAAACATATGGACATGATTTGCCGGGCTCCCTGAACACCTCACACACCTGTCCTCTACCTCAAAGAACTTGCTCATTCTCGCCACTGTCATATGCGCCCAGTGCACCACCTTAAACTGAATTAGGCTATGCCTGGCACAAGATGAGGAGGAATTGACCCTGTCCAGGGCATCTGCCCACAGGCCCTCATCCAGCTCCTCCTCGCACTTGCCCTTCAGCTCTTCCACCGAGACCTCCCGCAGCTCCTGGTATATGTCCAATACCTTTCCGACCCCTACCCACACGCCCGAGACCACCCTGTCCTGTATCCTCCGGGCCGGTAGCAGCAGAAATTCCCCCACCTGCTTCTTCACGAAAGCCCAAACCTGCAGGTACCTAAAGGTATTCCCTGGGGGTAACGCAAATTTCTCTTCCAGCACCCTCAGGCTAGCAAAAGTCCCGTCAATAAACAAGTCACCCATCCTTTTCATACCCACTCTGTGCCAGCTTAGGAACCCACCATCTATTCTACCTAGAACGAACCTGGTGATTGTTTAGTATCAGGGTCCAGACTGAGGCCCCTCTCTCTCTCTCCTCCTCCTCCTCCTCCTCCTCCTCCTCCCCCCCCCCCCCCAGTGCCGTCTCCACTGACCCCAAATCCTCAATGTTGCCATCACCACCGGGCCGTGGTGTACTGTGTCGGCAGGAGCAGCAGCGGTGCCGTTATCAATGCCCCCAGGCTAGTATCCCTGCAAGACACCACCCCCCCCTCTCCCTCTACTACCTGTCAAAATATACACACAAGTATATGATGGTGCACAGACAGACACGGAGTGACGCAAGGTGCACAGACAGACACTTAGTGACACAAAGGATGACCAAACAACATACAGAACACAGCAGCCAATCACCAATAAGGACATAGCCACTATATAACCAGGGGGCACTAGTTTTCCCGCTCTCACGGGATGCACCCTCTGAGATAGTCAGAGCCTGTGAGCAACAACTAGAACATTCACCATGTGGTAGTAAGATAGTCTGGTCAGGTTAGCCTCCGGAGTCCAGTCAACTCAGCGTAGTGTCAACCCACAGTTCAAGCATGTTTAATAGTTGAGAGTTTAATAAAATAGAGTTGCATTTATTCAAGTGTTGGAAGCCTGTCTCTCTCTCTCGCTGCTACAGTAAACACAGTCCTCGCAGACCCAGCTTACCCAACATCACTACCCATTTCCAAATCATGGATATATTCGCTGCCCAATAATAGCTGCAGAAGTTCGGCAGCGCCAGCCCACCCAGACTGTGCTCGAAGAACAGTCTCTTAACACGCAGGGTCTTGTTTGCCCACACAAATCCAATGATAATCCTGTTCACCCGCTTGAAGGACTTGGGGATAAGGATGGGAAGGCACTGGAAGGCGAACAAGAACCTGGGGAGGACCATCATCTTCATGGACTGCACCCTGCCTGCCAGGGAAAGCGGCAGCATGTCAATCTCCTTACTTAATGCTGACGCCAAACTGTTGACCAAAATCTTGACCTAAAGGATAGAGCCTGCGTTCTGGATGTGATTGGGGAGGACCAGACAGGGTTTGTTAAGGGCAGGCAACGTTAGAAGACTATTGAATGTGATCATGATGCCCCCAGAGGGGAGGGACGCTGAGGTAGTGGTTGCAATGGAGGCAGAGAACGCATTTGACCAGGTGGAATGGACCCATCTGTGGGAGGTGATGGGGCAGTTTGGGTTTGGCCAGGGTGTCATCGACTGGGTTAGGCTGCTTATCAGGCACCTGTGGTGAGTGTACGGACGAACAGATTGACATTGGGCATTTTTAGGCTGTACCGGGGGACGAGACCGTGATGGCCCCTATCCCCACTGCTGTTTGCCCTGGCCATAGAGCTGCTGGCAATTGCAGAGAGCCTCAAGAGACTGGTTCAGGGAGGGGTGGAACACAGTCTCGCTTTACACAGATGACCTGCTCCTATATGTTTGTGACCCACAAGGGGTTGGGGGAAATTGAGGATTCTGGGAGAATTTGGCCAGTATTCGGGTATAAATTGAACATGGGGAAAAGTGAGATGTTCGCAATCCAGGCAAGGGGGCAGGAGGGGTGCCTGGGGGAGCTGCCATTTAGGGCAGTAGGGGGAAGCTTTCAGTATCTAGGCGTCCAGGTGGCACAGGAATGGGAACAGCAACACAAGCTAAATTTGACCCGACTGGTGGACCAAATGAAGGAAGACTTCCAAAAGGTGGGACATGCTCCCACTATCACTGGTTTGGAGGGTACAGACGGTGAAAATGACAGTCCTCCTGAGATTCCAGTTTGTTTTTCAGTACATCCGCATCTTTATTCCACAGACCTTTTTTAAACGGGTAAACAAGGTGATCTCTGGCTTTGTATGGGTGGGCGAGTGATAAAAGGGATGCTGGAGCATAGCCAGGCAGAGGGTGGGTTGGCACTGCCGAACTTTAGCAATTACTATTGGACAGAAAACAGCCATGATTAGGAAATGGGTGGTGGTTGGGGGTCGGTGTGGGAGCGAGTAGAGGCAGCATGTAAGGGCGCGAGTTTGTTTAAATTTAGAGTACCCAATTCATTTTTCCAATTAAGGGGCAATTTAGCATGGCCAATCCACCTACCCTGCACATCTTTGGGTTGTGGGGGTGAAACCCACGCAAACATGGGGAGAATGTGCAAACTCCAGTGACCCAGAGCCGGGGTCAAACCTAGGACATCAACACAGTGAGGCTGCAGTGCTAACCCACCGCGCCAGTGCTGCCCAGGGCACGAGTTTGGGGGCATTGGTAACGGCACCTCTGCCATTCCCACCAGCACGGTACGCCAGCCCCGTGATGGTGGTGGCCCTGAGGGTTTGGGGGCAATGGAGGAAGCATGTGGGAGCAGAGGGAGCATCGGTTTGGTCTCCAATCTGCAATAATCATCGGTTTGCCCCAGGGACGTTTAATGGCAGGTTTCGGAAATGGCAAAGAGCAGGGATCGAGCGGATGAGAGATCTGTTCGCAGAGGGGAGCTTTCCCAAACTGAGGGATTTGGAGGAGAAATTTGAATTGACAGGAGGGAATGAGTTTCGGTACCTGCAGGCACGCGATTTCCTATGCAGGCAGGTCTCAACCTTCCCACTCCTACCACCAAGGGAGATACAGGACAGGGTAGTTTCCAGAGTATGGGAGAGAGAGGGGAGGGTTGCAGGCATCTATAACGAACTCATGGGGTCAGAGAAAACGCAGAGAGAGGAGCTGGATCACATGGGAAGAGGAGTTAGGAGGAGACAGAGGATGGTCTCTGGGTTGAGTAAGAGTCATTG